>NC_068299.1:18730016-19030016 GCF_025860055.1 Xyrauchen texanus | reverse complement strand
ACAGCACATTATCCCATGCCCACAGAAGAATGCAACGTTCAAGCCTCAGCATGGCATGAGAGTGCACTCCTCCCTGGCAATTGATCTAGGACACCACTGTCCTGTTGTCCGTCTGGATGGGGACATGGCTGTCCTGAATCTCAGGGAGGAAAAACTTTTAATGGCAGCAGCACCGTGAACATCTCCAGACAATTTATGTGCCAATATTGCCACTGACCCATCCAAACCCCATAGGCTGGATGACCCTCGTATATAGCGCCCCAACCCATGGAGGAGGTGTCTGTCATTATAACCTTGCAGTGACACACCTGTCCCAACGTAATCCCTGACATCAGAAAGCGCATCCATTTCCATTGTAACAAAGTTTGGTAGCACCCACGCATCACTTTGAAGAGACGGGATACATGCATCAGTGGTTGATGTCCCTTTGTGGAGTTCATCCAGCACTGAAAAGGTCTCGCATGCAACATGCCCAGGGGAATGACAGCAGAAGCAGCAATCATGAGCCCCAAAAGCCTTGGAGAACATGTCCCACTCTGAACATCGCTAGACACTAGCGAAATGACAGAACATGAACTGGAGATAGACCCACTTGCATCACCTGTGAATACAACTCCACCCCTACAAGCAGAGTGCTGCTTGGCAACAGAACACTCTTGTCTAGGTTTACACACAGCCCTAGATTGCTCAAATGGCTGAGAACGATGTTGAGCAGCCAAAGTCTCTAAGTGAGTTAACACCAACCAATCCTTGAGATAATTCAAAACGCGGATGCCTTGAAGCCTCAAGGGCATCAAAGCTGCACACAAGCATTTTGTGAAAGTGCGTGGTGCAAGAGCAAGTCAGAATGGAAGAATGCATAATTAATATGCTTTGCTCCTGAAAGCGAATTTCGTGGAGCATCCTGACATTCATTAATTCACTCTGCAGGCAACCTGATCCCTCCAAAGCTGTCTCCGCATGGCGAAACCCAAGACAGGCAATGCACAGAAAAGAAAGCGCCTTCATGGAGCCTGTGACATAGCTCTGTAGGGGCGTCGCTGAAGTGACATCAGCCAATAAAATGGAGTGATTGTACAAGGGCTTCAAACCATGTGACACTCAACGGTGTCCCATAGTGAATACACAGCTTGAGTTCCTATGAAAGGGAACTTTTAGGCAAAGGTAAGAAATCAACAAACAAAGGCCTAATAAATACAATATAATTCCAAAACAAGTCCATAACTAGTCCCTTACTAGTTCAATTATTAGTCATTAACTACTGTCTAATTTCTGATTCCTAAACTATTGTTTCTAATCATTTAAACTTTAATTGATTAAATATACATTTAATGTAATGTAACTTATATATACTGTATATGTGTGCATTTTGATGTGTCATTTTGAAGGTAATATTACAATGCATATTTTTTAACAAAAGGAATAAAAAATTGAAAAATCAGACAAAATAAACAAAGAGCAGAAAACAGCACACATAAACAACAACAAATAAATCTGATTTCCGCACAAGCCAACTGCTCTTTGCATACGAGTGACAGATTGATCCAAACCAATTAGACCTCCTTTTATTTTGCTCAAGTTAAACACACAGTCCTCCAAATAAAGTAAGCATCTTTTGATTCCTTTGAGCAAGGGTGGAGGTGGCTGCAGACAGCTCCCTGCACAAAGAGAGGTGCAGTCATGATGCGCCAGGCTCTGCCCAGATGGCTCAGAGGCACTGCGACCTTGTTAGCACCTGCTCTGCAGGCCCTTTGTGTGGGCATAGCCATGTGCATGATGACAGGCATACACAACAGACTCTGCACCTCCCCAAACTCCATCAGCTCTAATGAAGCACCACTCTGCCCATCATCTCTACCACCCTCAGCCCCTCACATTACCCATCAGGACAACCCCCCAAACCCGCCGCCAAACGGCAAAGACATGATTTAAAATGAATCAACCATCACAGGGCCCCTGAAATTTCTTAATAATTAGGTATGTAAATCTTCTTATCATCCCCTGTGCCTTGTATTAGAATGACTGCTATGACCCCTTAGGTTGCCCTAAAAATATTAAATTAATAAATGACTGGGTTTTGATGAACTTTGATTGTTTTGGGCTGTCTTCCAAGTTTACCTAATCAGAAAATGTCACCTTGATTCAGGCCTCAGCAGTCTGCTACATGGTGTCACAATATCCATCTAAATCTTCTTTATTTCAGTTTAAAGAGCACTTTGTTACACATGGTCTCAAGCGCAATGATCGGACATTTCTTTTATGGCAGATTAAAAGCAGTCCCACAACATGCATTCCATTTCCTGTGGAAAGCAATACATAATTTAGGTTTTATGAAACTTGAATCAATAAAATTGTTTTGGCTGTGATGGAATTGCACCATTTGAAGTTTTACAGATGGATCTTGTCAGCTTCCTTTGGACATGTTAGTCAACACATGCACACCTTCATGTACATACACATGCCAACTGTACATGTAAAATACAAAGTCACACACTTAGAAAAAGAACATACCCCTTTAAGAGTGCCAGCTTGAGAAAAAAGGGATCAGCTACTGAGAAACTAACAAATGAAAGCCCAGAGTGGTGGAGCTAATGCACAATCTTGTTTCTGTCCTCAATGGCTCCATCATTTATTCAGGAGGTAGAGCACAAGACGGCCGACTCGCATTTGCTTGATACTCAATTATACATTAGTGTACATCACTTGGCAATCTGTTCATATCAATTTAATTGGATTTTAATATTGCCTCTGATCTTGTTGTCCAATTAACAGGATTGGCTGACAATAAAGCAGAACCGCACACTCTGTGACACCTTTGATCCTCACCATATGGAGCTCCTCCATTGATTACCACATTTTCTGAAATTTCACTCTCTCAATATGGCCCGTGATGAATGGAAGAAAATGCACATCCCCTACGTGATAAAAATTGTACTTCCACTTGCAACTTCATTTATTTTGTTGACATCTTGCACTGATTAAAAACAATAAAAAAGGACAGCCTTGACCTGAATATGGAATGCAAATAGAGCTCTGGGCAGGCATCTTGTCATGCCATGGAACTGTTGGACGGGGGGTTGGGGGGGAGTTGACCACTGTGCCATCTCTGTCAAAATGTTGTGTTTGAATAATTTAGTTATTATCTTTCAAATTAGTTTAACATTTTTGACAGCCTGAATATTGAACTCAATTGTAAAATAATTTTAAATAAATGAAGAAAATTAATTCTTAAACTATTTGTGGTGAGTACTTGAATGTTTCAGATGAACATTTCAGGTGAAAGATAACTATCTTTAGCTCTCTTCTTAATTAAAAAAATGTTGTGTGCTATATAATTCAGTCAGAGCTCAGAGCTCAGAGGCTCAAAGGCTAAAAGAAGGAAAATAATTGAAAAAAAAGGAAGCTAAATGATGTAACAAAAAAAGTGCAAGCATGGAGAGATGCAGTCCTCAAGACAAGAGGTTTAACACCAGCACTTTGTGTGTACTGTTGCTCTAATTGTTAGTCCAGCGATTTGCTATACTGTAACAAAGTTCGGGAAAGGAGGAAGCAGGAACCGGATTAAAATTAACAAGTCTTTAATCAACACATACTAAACTAAAACATAATGACAGACGTCGAGACTTACACACACACACACACACACACACACACACACACACACACAGCTTCTTCTCTCTCTCTCTCTTTCTCTGGCGTCTCCGGCTCCTCCTTTAACTCTCTCCGGCTGATTGGGCAACTCAGCACCGGTCATGCATACTCGTGGCCCGGCCATGCCCTCCTCGTTACATATACCTATTGTTGTGTTTTGTTTATGAATATAAGTGAAGATATCTTGTTTTATTAAGGCTGATAAACGGATAGAATTTCATGCACTCAACCAAACAAAATCATAACAACATTCCATCAACTTTAAATAAGTAAAAAACATTTTTTTTTAAATCATAAAATGTCAATATATTGAGCATTTATTCATTCAATCTTGTTATGAAATTGAAATGCGTAAATCTTAAATCTAGTTTTTTTTTGGAGTGTGCACTCCAGAGGATCGTTTGATTTTACATTTATTAGACAAACATTTTTAGTTTTCGCTTTTTGTTTATTTTCTATATTTTTGGCATATTTTAAAGTGCTGACATGCCACAATTTCAGACACATGTATAGAGGCAAGTGATCAAGAAGAGTCTTCTGGCTGCAGCCTCTGCTTCACAAAACCAGGAATTGAACATATATCATGCACTCTGCTTAAGGAGGTGTTTAGGTTAGTGTGGTTTGCAAGCCTCAATCCAGTTTTTATTTAATGGAATGTTATAGTTCTCTCATTAGTAATTTTAGTTTCTGTTAACTTTTTAATTATCATTTGCCTCTTGCTTATTTTTAAATAATTAATTATTAGAAAAGTGAGAAAATGAGCATACAAATTGTAACTGTCAAAGCTTTTTCATTTTAACATATTTATTTAGAATGTTTGGTGATGTTTCAGTTGAGCTTTTGCATGTGCATATCTATCAAAGCCATGACTCGTGCTGCCTTTCAGACGACAACGAAGGAATTAAGGTGAAAAAATAAATAAAAAAATTTCAGCAGCGTTACTGCTTAGGGTAAAGTGACAAATCTGTGCCCCCTTCAAAATTTCAAATGGCCCCTTGGGTAAAGTATCCTGGCTCTGACTATTTTAGTCACTGGCTTGGCAATGCCTCAAGAATTCCCTAAAGTGGCAGCACCTTTTCCCCTCTCTCGCTCTCTATGTCTTTGGCTCAGAGAGATGATTCTCTTGAAATGGCTGTAACAACACTATGCTGTTGGGGAGGAAATGGAAAGTAATTTGGAAATCATTTTCTGTTTTCATAAGGGGAAAAAACCCTCTCACAATAATTTTTCATAAGAGCTTACATGATTTCAGAACTGCATCACACAAAAGATTAAAACAAGGAAATGGTAGAAATGGTTCCAGTAGTTTATTTCTTCTTCAGATTATCATGGAGAGGCAGCTGCACTAAAGCGAGAACAGTTGTGACAAATTTCACGCCTCTCTTTACAGGCTCGAGGGCAAGTGAGGGGCAAAATGAGAGCATAATATAGACACATGTAGGAGTGCAATCAGAGGAACGGAGCACACAGAACGCTGACCCACTTCAGGGTTAAAAATTTCACAGTATACTGTAACTCCACCTGAGATCTGGACTTTTCTAGTACAGTGCTTCTAACCTGGTGGTTTGCAAAAATGGGGCACAGGGCTGTTCCGATAGGGTCACTGAAAGCTGGGAAAAACAATGCTAAATGTAAATTATATAATACATCTAACCATATAATAGCGCATAGTTAAGATAGCAAAATAGATTATCAACTTTAAAAAGTAAGGAGACAAGGCTTTCCATATTTTTTGTTGTTGATGTCAAAGACTACATCCAATTAAACTCTACATCAAATGGCGCAACTTCACCAGTCAATTGCAAATCAGGCTGATACTAATACAATATTTGGCCCACTGTTTGTCCTACTGTATATGTCTGGCTGGTAAATCACACTTCTGCTCTTGTTATTACATTTATAAAAGTGTCAGTTTTTTATCTCTATTTAGCCTATGTCATGTTTTTTGCATCTTGCTGGGCCTATGTAGTTCCAGTTAATTTGAATACATTTTGATATTTGATTCTAAGGAAATTTTTGTTTACTGTAGTACGATAATAAAAAAATTAAAGTTGTACTGTATTGGGTCACTGTTTGATGTCCATTGTAAAATCGGTGTCCGAAGCATAACCAGTGAAGAATCATGCTCTATTATCCTTTTTGCCTTATTATCCAACAACCAGCCTTGTTGTAAGCCTTTTCCATTGTTGTTTGTGCATAAGACAAATGTTAGAATGTATTTATAGTTGATAAAAAAACAAAAACAAATTGACAATACAGGAAAGTATATTAACAATACAGTTTGAGAAATTCACACATGCACTCTTTGAATAATATAATGGAAATTACATTATTTATATTTGTGGCAGACAAGCCTCTTGTTCAGTCAGGAATGGAGGATGCGGGAACCGGATTTACATTTAATAATTCCAACATAAAATTCTGAATAGAAACATAACACACGTCGACACACACACAGCTCCGTGTCTCTCTCTCTCTCTCTCTCTGGTGTCCCCGGCTCCTCCTTTATCTCTCTCCTGCTGATTGGTCAACAAAGCACTCTTTGACCAATCAGCAGGAGAGAGGGGAGGAGTGGCCCCTTCGGTCGTTCCGCCTCGGCTGGTCTTCTCTGTCTCCTGGGAACCTGGGTAGGACAAGGGGAGGGGAGAGAGAAACAGAGTGGGAGAGACAAGAGAGAGAGCGAGGGGAGAGAGAGAAAAGGAGAAAAAAACTGAGGTTCCAACCACGCCACCATTTGGTCCTCAGCCAGCTGGCACTGGATATCGCCTCCTGGTGGACTGCAGCGACTCCTCCGTCCCCTGGCTGACGACAACAGCTCCTCCGCTTCCTGTTGGACGACAGCGGCTCCTCCATCTCCTGGCGGACCACTCCAGTACCATCGAACCAACCTCTCCTAGGTGTCGCAATCCTCCACCAGTGACAAGTGCTCTCTGAAGATGCATCTTCTTCCAGTCCCGGGTTTCGGCACCAATGTGGCTGACAAGGCTCTTGTTCGGTCGGGAAAGGAGGAAGCGGGAACCGGATTAACAATAAACAAGACTTTAATTCCAACATAAAACACTGAACTGAAACAAAACAACACACGTCAGCACACATCCCCGGCTCCTCTTTTATCCCTCTCCCACTGATTGGGCAACTCAGCACTGGGCGTACATCCTCACAGCCCGGCCACACTCACTTCCTCAACTAAATTTTCTTTCACATTAAGCTGAAAAGTTCCACTTTATCATTGATGTTTTGTTGTAAATTTTTCTATAATTCACCATCTAATCTTTTTTCTTATATATTACACATGCTGTATTAGTTTCACTCCTGCTACAATACAGACAAACTGTCTGACATCTTCTGTTTTGTATTAGTCTGCTGAATTCACCTATATGTTACATATGTCATAAATTATTTCTTGACCATTAGCACTTTTTCTGCATCACAGCTATTCCTAGGGCATATTAAATCATCATGGGTATGTGTGTGTGGGGTAGCCACGGTAGGACATCTGCGCCTGACAGATAATTCAGTTAATTTCTATTCCCTTGAACCTGGAGGTGTTAATTTGGAAGCAAGGCAACCGAGTCTGAAGAATGCCAATACGTTATTTGAATGATTAATGCTGTTGGGGGATTTGGGGCCTTTGTTTACTCTTTCATTTTGACATGGCAAAGCAAGTAGGTTCAGAGCGCAACATGCAGAGTTAATGGCAACTTCTGCGAGCATCCTGTTTATGTGAATGCATGGGAGTCCTGACTGGTGTAATGTTGGATTAAAACACTCACAATACTCTCAGCTATTCGCTGTTTTCTGGAAAGGACATTCAAAGGGTACACACACATACCCACATGCCATTTGCTAAACTTTGAAGGGTTATCACAGGTAAATAATAAAGATAAGAAAAACACACGTGTATATGCAGATTCTGCTTAGCCCAAAGAACTGAAAACAAAACAAGCAAATCATAACTTTGAACAAAATATTTATACTTGCAAACTATAAATAGTTTTTAGCAGTTATCGACAAGAGTGTGTTGATTTGAAAATGCAGAAAGCGTATTTTCAAATGTTACATTTTTTTTGTCATAAATATGATTTATGATCCATATATATATATATATATATATATATATATATATATATATATATATATAAAGAAAATTCATAAAGAATCCTTTAGCGTGTTGAAATTTAGCATATGAACAAACAAGAACTCAATTCTGAATAACGCAAAATAAATTGGAATATAATAACATAAAGGATACCTGCCATTGACTAATAAAATAGAATCCTGCAGCTACCACAGTTTTTTCATGGCAATTATCTAAATTTGACACCAAGACAAATCTTATCTCAGACATTCAGTTTCATCTATCAGCATAATTGAATGAAAAATATTGTTTCTGCAGGAAATAAATGGCACTGTATTGAAGCTTATTCCGATGTGTGTGGAAAATAGTTCCCTATCTGTCACTCACTCGACGTTGTATTGATGAAGTGACACTTGGGGTCACTCTTGGGAGCCCAAGACACCTCTGATCTTTGATAAAAGGCAAATGGGAATTGGCGAGTGGTATTTGCAAGCCACTCCCCCGAACATATGGGTATAAAGGAGCTGGCGTGCGAACCGCTCATTCAGATTTTTATCTTGGGAGCCGAGGGGTCGATGTTCACTGATGCACTGCAGAGATCGCCCCTGGGTGCTTCGGCAGATCCCTAAAAAGAGTATATTCTAATAGAGTATAAATCATAAAACAGTATATTCTAAAAGAGCGGCACACACGGAAACGACTTTTTAAAGATGCGTCTTTTTAAAGATGCCTTTCCGTTTGTGTGCTATTCCTGGTTGCGGTCGTTATCTCTCGCCTTCTGATGGCCATGATTGCTGTCTTTCGTGTCTGGGCACCGCATACGTGAAGACATCGTTCGTGGATGGGTCATGTTCTCACAGCCCCCCCTACCGAATTCCCCTGAGGAAGGACCCTCTTTTTCAGGGACAGGGCACCATCTAGCACCCGCGACCAGACCTCTTGAATCGCCATGTCTGGCCCCTGGACGGGACGCGGAAGACCCAGCCGTGGTAGACACGATCACTCAGTCTAGGGCTCCCTCTACGAGGTGCCTGTATTTCTTGAAGTGGCGTCTGTTTGCTAAGTGGTGTTCTTCCCTACGCGAAGACCCCCAGACATGTGCAGTCGAATCAGTGCTTTCCTTCCTGCAGGAGAGGTTGAAGGGACGGCTGTCCCCCTCCACCTTGAAGGTGTACGTAGCCGCTATAGTGGCACACCATGACACAGTGAACGATAAGTCCTTAGGGAAGCAAGACCTGATCATCAGGTTCCTGAGAGGTCCTAGGAGGTTGAATCCCTCCAGGCCGTGCTTCGTTCCCTCATGGGACCTCTCTGTAGTCCTTCAGGGTCTACAGGGAGCCCACTTTGAGCCCTTAGAGTCAGCTGAGCTTAAGGCACTCTCTTTAAAGACTGCCCTCCTGACTGCCCTCAATTCCATCAAGAGGGTCGGAGACCTGCAAGCATTCTCTGTCAGCGAAACGTGCCTGGAGTTTGGTCTGGACTACTCTCACGTTATCTTGTGACCCCGACTGGGCTATGTGCCCAAGGTTCCCAAGAGCCCATTTAGGGATCAAGTGGTGAACCTGTAAGCGCTGCCCCAGGAGGAGGCAGACCCAGCCTTGATGTTGCTGTGTCCGATGCGCACTTTACGCATCTATTTGGATTGCACGCAGAGCTTTAGAGTCTCTGAGCAGCTCTTTGTCTGGTTTGGTGGACAGAGGAAAGGAAGCGCTGTCTCCAAGCAGAGGATCACCCACTGGGTCATTGACGCAATAGAGATGGCATATCATGCCCAGCATGTGCTGCCTCCCGCAGGGCAACAAGCCCATTCTACCAGGATTGTGGCAGCCTCCTGGGCCTTGACTAGTGGCGCCTCTCTAACAGACATTTGCAGAGCAGCAGTCTGGGCAACACTCAACACCTTTGCGAGGTTCTACAATGTCCGGGTGGAGCCGGTTTCGTCCCGTATCTTGGCAGGAACAAACAGGTAAGTCCGGGTCAGCTAGCCAGGTGTATCGCTTGCGCATAGCGCCTTTCACCTCCACTGAGCTGAAGACGTGTGCTGTTGACTCCCAGTAGTGTTCACAAAATGTGTTCCTTGGATAACTTCTTCCTAGCCCTGTGTCAGAAGAGTTTGCAAAGAAACTCACTGCTGGCTCAGTACATGTGCTAACTTAGCCCTATACTCTGGTAGGTGCTCCACATTTGCTGGTTCCCTGTAGATAACCCCATGCAATGTATATCTTCCTTGGGCAGAGGCCCCTCTGCCCCAGTCACCGTGTTTGTAGAAGGTCCTCCCCCATTGGATAGGACCTACCATAAGATGAGTGGTGGTGGCGTAGTGGCTAAAGCACAGGGCTGTTAATCAGATGGTCACAGGTTCTAACCCCACAGCCACCACCATTGTGTCCTTGAGCAAGGCACTTAACTCCAGGTTGCTCCGGGGGGATTGTCCCTGTAATAAGTGCACTGTAAGTCGCTTTGGATAAAAGCGTCTGCCAAATGCATAAATGTAAATGTAAACCATAGGACTTCTCCACATGGCAAGTCCATGTGATGTATTTCCACTCAAAATACCCCCCTTCACTGGGTGGGGTGTGGTCTCCGCAGTGTCTTTCACTTGGGAGTGACACCCTCCCGATGTAGACACTGGTGGTCCAAATTTCACTGTTTTTGGGGAGAGAAAAAAGAGGAAAAGAGACCATGACTGGGCTAGCCTGTCCTTATTTTTTGGGCAGTCGACTTGTCCCCAAAGGACTGTTCGATGCTCATAACAGCGTTAGAGGAGGTTACGTGTCAACCTGGTGCACTGGTCACACATTAGTCTGCCCCTCTCGCAATGCCAGTTCAAGTAACACAGTTCAGCTAGTTGTTGCGTTTTGTATAGGCACCCCTAATGTCACTTCAGCGACACAACGTCGAGTGAGTGACAGATAGGGAACATCCTGGTTACTTCCGTAAAGTCCGTTCCTTAATGAACGGAACGAGACGTTGTGTCCCTCCTGCCACAATGCTGGGCTACCCGCTGAAATGGTCGGAACCTTCTCTCTCAGCTTCTCAGCACAAAACCTGAATGAGCAGTTCACACGCCAGCTCCTTTACACCCGTATGTTCGGAGGAGTGGCATGCAAATACCACTCGCCAATTCCCATTGGCCTTTTATCAAAGATCAGAGGTGTCTCGGGGTGTCTTGGGCTGAGGTCACGGAAGTAACCAGGACGTTCACCCTCACTCGCTTTGTCATTTGCCAAGCAGTTAGCAGGCAGGGTGAGCCAGATGTGTCCCAAAGCAGTGGGACTTGGCTGGGCTGCCAGCTGCCCTTGTAGCCCTGCGTTGCAGTCCTGCCCAAGGTGAGATAAACTCATCTTGAGAGAGCTGACTGGCATGAGCATGCTCCGCTGACCAGAGGACAGGCAGGTGTCCCCATCCCATTGCCGTCTTCCTCACTTCTCCTGCCCAACGAAGTGCAGCAAGCTCTTATAGATATCCTGTCTGCTTTCCATTTGAGCCCCATCTCTCTTTCTCTCTCTCTCTCTATCTCTCTCTCTGTTTCTCTCCCTTTCTTTCGCTCTCTATAGATTCCATGTGCTTAGCTTGTTATGTTTCTTTTTTCCCAGCCCTTTCACTTATTCATGGAACAGGAACAACTCCCAGCACTGATGCCTAGAAATGACAGTGGCTGGTTTCGTGAGTGGCCAGCATGGATATTGACAGTCAGACAATGGCAGTACAAAGGCTTAATGCTATTAGACTATGGCTGAGGTTAATTATCAGAGTTAACTGTGAGATTACAGGTGTAGTGGTCTAAAGCACATAACTGGTAATATGGTAATCAGAAGGTCGCTGGTTCGATCCCCACAGCCACCACCATTGTGTCCTTGAGCAAGGCACTTAACTCCAGGTTGCTCCGGGGGGATTGTCCCTGTAATAAGGGCTCTGTAAGTCACTTTGGATAAAAGCGTCTGCCAAATGCATAAATGTAATGTATATAAATGTATATAATACAATTTTCAAATGTGAGTCTGTTAGGTAAAAGCTCAAATTTAGCTCCTAGGTAACAATTACAAATAATATGGAGACATTTTGTGTAATAGGTATATGTAACACAGTTAAGGATGGGCAAGGAGGAGGCGAGAACCGGCTTGTCAATATAAATAATAATTTAATGAGAACTTAAACCAAATGCACAAACATAAACACACATGATGGACATGCCCGTAATTCTCTCTCTCTCGAACCATCGTCACCGGCTGCCTTTAATATTCCGACCCGGCCACGCCCCCCTCCACTCCACAGTATAATACAATTTATCTAATTTAAACCTAGAGTTTTGAACAGTTTCTTAAATTAAAACTGAAGGATTTGCTTTTAGTTTAAGACCAATATGGAATATTATCTACCTGATATTCAAAATAGTATACACATAATAATAATAATATACAAATATGTATATAATATTATAAATATTTTATTAACTGTTTTAGAGTAATACAATTACTTTAAATTTAGTTACTTTAACTCTTAACTTGAGAAAAAAACAGCTATCTTATTAATGTATTTTTTAATTAGATGATGCATTTCTTTTTTTTTTTTCTTTTTTTTTCTTTGGCATGCCAAATTCCAAATGCGCTCTAGGTGCTCGTGGTGGTGTAGTGACTTGCCTCAATCCGCGTGGCGGAGAATAATCAACCTACACATCTGAGACCATCAATCCACACATCTTATCACGTGGCTTTTTGAGCGCATTACCGTGGAGACATAGAGCATGTGGAGGCCCACGCGCCCCACCGAGAGTGAAAAGGACATTATTGCGGCCACAAGAAGGTTAACCCAACATGACCCTACCCACCCTAGCAACCAAGCCAATTGGTTGCTTATGAAGCCTGGCCGGAGTCACTCAGCATGCCCTGGATTTGAACTTGCGACTACAGGTGTGGTAGTCAGCATCTTTACTTGCTGAGCTACCCAGGCCCCCCAGATGATGTATTTCTTAAAAATATGAATGAATAAGATGCTGGAAATCCTTAATGAAATACATCCTGTATTAATGTGGGTCTCAGAGGAATTTTAAATTGGTGCCTAATCACTTTATAAATAGATCACAAACCAATTTAGCGCCGTGATGGCTAATCCATGACGGTCCTCTATATACAATTTTTTTTGGTCCTCTGTACTCACAGAAAATCAAAGTGATGGCTTCCTCATAGCTCTCCTGTTCACATCCATTTCACACAAAAGAGTGAGCACATCTGCGTTTCCCATCCTGCACTTCTTTTAAGTCCCTCCAGGAGCATTTAAAATAAAAGTGGTTCAAAGTTGTAAAATGTCAAATAATCTGATTTGACATGACCCCAAACCAAGCCAGTGTTTAGAGGAGCTCACTAGTGACTTTATTGAGATAACATGTATTTCAACCACAGCTTGGAATGGTTGGAGAAAGAAATTTGCATGCCTCCCTAGAGTCATTCACACTTACATAACTTGGGTTTTGTCATTGCTGCGGAAAGAGTGTGTGTGTGTGTGTGTGTGTGTGTGTGTGTTTCTATGCTCCAGAGAGACTGGGGTGTTAGCTGCAAATCCTGCCTGGGGTGTTAGCTGCAAATCCTGCCTGGAGTTTGAGTTTAATCCTTGGTCTAAGAGCTGCCTGATCAATGGCCCTGCTCTTTTGAACAGGAAAACCCTGCTGAAGTTTGAAATGTTCTCACTCATCACACAGCCACCTCGGGCCAAAGCACTGAGAGAAAGGGAAACAATGTGAAACCAGGAGAATACAAAAAACAAGGACCTTCAGTTTTTTTAAACAATATAATTTGTCAATCTGATGAAACTCTTTTGGGAGAATACATAATTTTTTTAAAAAGAGCAAATTACATGAGAATTATGTGGAGAGGGAGCCAGGCTAGGGATATATAAAGCACTCAACACACACCCCTTTGACCGAATAAATGTAAAATGATTCCGTTCAGTTACGCTGGCAAGGTGCAGCATTTAACCCCTTGAGATTCTCCTGGAGTCTGGAATCATCTGTAATGTTGCCTGTACATTGCCAAAACCCATCACCGCTAACATACACCCCCTGCCAAATGTCTGGATCTCCTTTAAGCTGTTACTTATTTCTGTAGACAAATGCGATTGTTCTCGAGCAACAATATATTTTGTCGGCAATGTGCCCTTCATGCTAACCCTCATTATATATAATAAAAAAGCTGAAAACTCATATGTGCATTGATTTTTTTCCTGAGGATTTTGTGAGTGAGCTCAAAGCAAGGCTCTCACAGAGTATCTGAGAGCATGACACAAGCAAGTCTATTTGACAAAAAGTTACAACCTTTGAAGACAACCACATGACAAACAAATGTTTTGGAAACTACTACTCCAAGTGAAAAGACAAAAAGATGTCGAAAAAGATGTGCAAAGCAGCTAATGGGTCAAAACAAGCATAGCAACTCTGCTGTAATGTTAGGCCCTATGCGATATGGAAAACATGGATTGAATCACTGAATCCAGTCATATAATTTGCATTAGCTATTGTGGAGCGGAGGGGGGCGGGGCCGGGTCGGAATATCGCGCGCCCGGTCCCCAATCGGCCTGATGAGGCGCGCGAGGGATAAAGGTGGCCGGTGACGATTGTTCGAGAGAGAGAGAATTACGGGCATGTCCATCATGTGTGTTTATGTTTATGTTTGTGCTTTTGGTTTAAGTTTACATTAAATTATTATTTATATTGACAAGCCGGTTCTCGCCTCCTCCTTGCCCATCCTTTTACTGTGTTACAGCTATAAAATGCAGAATGTCATGGAATTTGACATATTTGGGATAAAAATTATGTTGGAATGCATAATTAATATAAGTAAATCTCCATATGTCCAAGAGTGATTGTTAAAACACAAAAGGCTGTGATATAATTGAATAAATATATAATCTGCAAGTGCTGCATGCTTCAAAATGAATGTGTGAAGCTGGCCGCTTGTACACTGAAAACACTTCATCATGAGCGTGCTCTGGGTGTGTGTATGTGTGTAGTAGATTACAGTGAACAGAGCACTCTGAAGCATGCTGCACATATAGACTATATATTTATTTTAATGAAATCATAGCTTTTTGGGGTTTAATAATCACACTGTGCCATGTAGCAAGCTGCTTATCTGGAGGTGAGAAACTACCGTAAAAAACACACAGAAAAGGCAATATAAAGGCTTGATTTAAATGGACATGTGAAATGGGGAAAAAATCTTTATTTAATGCAATTATTTATTATAAAAGCAATATCTCACATCTGTGATGTTCTGTTGTGCAGCACTTTATTTGACAAAAATGTCTCCAGTGTTGTTTCGGATTGTAATGTGAGGATTTTGTAGAAAATAACTTAATTTGATAAAAATAATGTCATGTTATGTTTTTTAATTCATTAAAATTATTATATTTTCATTTGATTAAAGTGTTAACAAATTAATTTGATTACACCACTTTGATGACAAAATTATATTAAACTGTCGAATACAGAATTTTTTTAAATAACCCTCCAAGAACCACAATTTGAATGACCTCTTGTGTATTTTTGCTTAAATATTACAACCGTTTGGCACAAAAAATGTCTTGGAAAAGTATAACCTTAACCTTTTCGTAACATGACCTTTTCTGATAAATGTAAATGGAGCCACTTGATCTTTCGCAATTTAAAGAGCCGATAAGTGTCTTTGTCCGACCGCAAGAAAAAAATAATTTCCCTTCACAGCGTTCAACCACTTGTTACAAAATAACAGTATGTAACAGTCAATATTGTTTTATTTTGTAAAAAGTTCTGAAGCGAACGGTCAAACTCCTCTTCCATTGAGCAAGGGATTGTGGGCAATATTAGCTGAAAAAATGTTCACGGATCCACTCTTCGAAAAATTCCTGGAAATACTACACCATTCAGGCAAGCTTGAGATACTAATTTCCACATACTATAATTTGCATGTGAAAAAGATCAGTGGCAAATTTGCGGCAAGTTTGCCATGAACTCTCAATTTTTGTAGCTGTAAAGGATGTAATACAGTGAGGAGGAATGCATATTTTATTAACTCTGCCCGCAATATCCAAGCCCCAAACCCTAACTTTCCCTAAAGAGGGAAAATGTAAACTCTGAATTGCATTCATTACTCACCATGCTTACAGTCATGCCACAGGAAAAGATAAACATGCTTGAACCGATGCGAAAATGAAATGAAAACCAGGAACTAATTGCGTTCATGTTGAAACCAGGTGGAAATCACATTTGTATATTCAGTGTTGAGTGTCATTGTGAGGTTGCATGTTTACTCCAATGATGATTAGGTTTAGGTATGGGAGTTGGGTTGGGGTGTACAGTTTATAAAATATGAATTAAATATGAAGCATAACGACAGGTTTGACATTAGTGATGTCAAATGCCATAGGCTCTCACGTGTCTTTGGACCGATGGAGAATTTCAAATGTCTGGCTGTAACTTTTTGAATGAGATGTAACTGCTTTCACAGATAGAGGAAGATTTTCAGCGATTAACCCCCTAGCACCATATATTGAGATTTTAATTGTATCTGCTTGTTATCTTTTAAATTGAGAAGTGGTCAGGTTTAGATGTAGGGGTGGATTTGGTGTCTAAAAATATCAAGTATTGTGACTATGAAATTGTCTGCATGTTACCTGCATGTTAAAAAGTGATTAGGTTTAGGGTGAGTGCTTGTGGAAGGGGCAGTAAAATATTGATATAATGGTATAATGAAACTTTACTAATATATTTCTGAGCATACAGTAATAAAATATGCTGTGATTAAATGCAATACAATCCAAAGATTTCTGAGCCTGTGTCAGAATTGTCTGAACTGAGGAGAGACAGTTCTGTTCATGATGTTTTCATAGTGAAGGCAAAAAGTCACTAAGGTGACACCTCTCTTATGAGTTTAGTCAACGAATGCCACCAGTAAAATGGTTAACTTGGTCTGGTGTGAAAAAACTTTACCGGCCAGCACAAAGCCCAGACCTAAACTTATTTGAACACCTTTGGGATGAATAGAAATGCCAGCTGCGAGCCAGCATCCTTCATCCAACATCAGTGTCTGACCTCACAGTTGCTAGTGTCTGAATGGGAGTAAATTCACACAGCCATGATCCAGCATCTAGTGGAGACTTTGCTGAAGAGTGTAAGCTGTTATAGCCGAAAAAGGAGGACCACCTTCCTATTCATATTAATGGTTTTAAAGTGAAACAAGCACATATGATTATGGTAATTGGTTGTCCTCATAATTTTAGTAATGTAGTGTATATTCCAGAACCATTGTTGTCTAAAGTATTTTAAATGTTTTAGCCACTATACTGTATGTCACATTCACATGGCTGGTAACCACCAGCTGTTGGTGTTGAAGTCAGGTGTGTTCCGGTGTAGTGGGCTGAGCATGCAGATGGGGAGAGCAGCCTGCCATCATGTCTTTGTGCATTGAGGAACACAGTAATAGACGGTGTTGAATCATCGGTCTGACACTTCTAAATCCATTGCTTTTTTTACATTTCTCTAATGACAGCTGTTCCGAAAATATTCTGGAATGTTTCCAGTGTTAAATCAGCCATACCCAGAGTATGTTTCACCTCTTGACATGTGCATTCTCTGTGTTCTTTGTGTTGTTGCTGTGAGGCCATGTTTAAGAATGTATCTGGTGATGCTGCCTGCTTAATCTACAGATGTGCAGCAACACATTCCATACCCCTTCCACTATACGGCTTTGTCTTCTGATGGGTTCAGGGCATTGCAAAGGGTATTATGGTTTCCTAAATGATAATTTATGCAGCCATGTTAAAATCTGGCCACAAAGCTTCTTCACCAAGCACTTCCTTGTGTCTTACCAAGTTAATTACTAGGTCAAAAAAGCAATTTGTACCATACAAGAACAGACCTCTTTCCAAACACCTTGTGCATTATACAAAGATGACAGATGCTGGCAACACCTTCTGAACAATCTGGTGCAAGGGTGAGACAGACGGATGAATGTGGAGAGGTGTTTAATGTATTCATTTTGTTTATTTTTTGATTTTTGCAACATTAGAGAGGTCAAACTCAAGGATCTATCCAACAAAACCTCAGAATTCATAACTTGTTGTGAAATATCCAAGGTCGTGTGCAATGGTGGAATCGGGAGAGTTGTGGAGACGTTGAGTATTTATTCACACACTTCAGATCCAAAAATAAAACAAAGAAAGAGCTCTTAGTGGCCAATTGAATAAGGGCTCTCAATATAAACAGTCTCTGTTTTGCTGCTGGTCCTTTAGACACCACTGCTCTGAGCCACCCTCTCTCTCTCTGATACTCTGACTAGCCTTATTAGGTCTCCCTCCACCATCACTATAATGAGAGACAGGTGTTAGAGTAAATACAAACCAGGTGACGAGCCTTACCGCTTTCCCTCTCCTGCAGACAGACACATGACCATGTTACCCCATGCCACATACCCCCACCGCCGACTCAGTCCAGTCAAAATCAGCTCCTCCAGGCCCAAGCAGAGGACCGGCAGATGTTCCTGAGCTTGCTGCACCAGGAGGGTGCTGCTTTTATGACCCCGCGACAGCCTCGCCCCAAGTTCCGCTAGTTAAGATTGGCCCCCGAGACGATCTGGTGGACTTCCTGGAGCTCTCTGAGTGGACGGCGGGGGCATGCGGATGATCGAGCACCCAGTGGGCAGTCCGATTAATTCCACTGTTGTCCAGAGAAGCCCAACTCGCGGTGCAGCAGTTATCAGTGGATAACCTCCTGGTGTACGCTGACTTGAGGAAAGTCATCCTGCAATGGGTTGGCTGGACACCTGAGCAGCAGCACCAACATTTTCGCTCAATGACCATTGGCGGGCATGGCCGCCTGTTTGCCTTCGACCCAACAGTTCCGGGATGCCTGCCAGAGGCGATTTATGGCTGAGCAATGTGATGTCAGAGCTTTCATTGATCTGGTGGTATTGGAGCAGTTTATCGCTCGACTTCCGAGAGGGACGGTGGAATGAGTCCAGTTCCACCACCCGGCGTGTCTCAAAACAGCCATCCAGTTGGCAGAGGTGAGCCTGAGATCCTTCTCTTTCTCTCTCATTATCTTGTCTCTCCTCCTCCCCCTGCTTTCCATCCTGTTCCTCCTCCCTGGAAACGGGTAGGAGTACATCCCAAACCTCCTCGGCTCCGGGGATTGCACTACCCACCAGTTTCCCATACCCCTTTCTGCTCTCACTCCTAGGGTGGTGGACCTGCTGTCACAGGGGCGGAGCCTGGGCCGGTCTGTTGGGGCTGTGGGGAGCCTGGGTATTTCCAGGACCAATGCCCAGTGATGGAGGTGGGGACATTGGTTCAGGTCCCCGACACGCCTCAGGTCACCCCCGATCGAGCTGGGACATACTGCAAACCGAAAGCTTCTGGCTGATGAACAGTACTAGGCAGTCCTCTCCTTCCACCACTTGGGACAACACGGCTCCCAACCCCATGTCTGACGCATTGGTCTGTACACAAAAGGGAGAGAAAAATCAGGAGCATGTAACAATGGCCCACCATGAAGCGAAGCTTTCACCTGCATTAAACCTGTTGGCACCGTTCCAACCACTGGACCGAGTCTAGGGCTCACTTTTTAGTTACTTTTTTCAGCGGACTGGTGGTCACTTGCGGAGACCAGCTCTCACCGTCACAAGTCACAGACGTGGCCCGGTTGCATTTTCAGGATGTTCTCGCCCCTTCTCGGTCATAAGAAAATTCCATACTGAAACAACCCCAGTTGTAGTGGTACGCAGTCGCCCCTACCGATTACCCGAGCACAAATAAGCCGGTGGTGCTGGTTCCGAAGAACAACAGCTCAGTCCAGTTATGTGTGGATTATAGAAAGGACAATGCGGTGTCTAAATTTGATGTATATCCAATCATCTCGTATTGACCAAATGGACTTCTCCACACCTTTTGGCTTACAACAATTCCCTTCTGTTCGGTTTGTTTGGGGTCCTGGCTATATTTCAGTGCCTTATGGACATCATTATATATAGTAATGGTGGAGGTATGGTATCTGGGGTTCCAGTTGGTTCACGAGCAGGTGCACACCTAAAGTGATTGTCTCTAACAGCTGTTTGTCATTGCAGTGAGAGTGGAGACAGGCTTTAATAGTGAGTTGGATGACAGTGATGGGGAGAGAGTTACCATACACAAACAGAAGAGACTGTGCTGAACTTTTTCAGCTGAAAAGTGTGATTTTGAGTGTTCCGCTGACTAGTGTGATTTAGAGTTTAAAATAAACATACCGTTTGAGTTGCATTTGCCGTCTCCCACTTCCTCCTTTCCCCTAACTGTTACTTTGTTACAGTTTCATTTCCACACGTCATCTGATAATAGCAATAACAGAAAAATAAAATTGTATTGTGTACACTTGTTGTCTATTTGTATGGCATTTGCTCTATGTGGAAAACAACTGCGGGGTTGCGGGAATGGGAGCTGTCGGGAAGAAAATCACTGAGGGTAGAGAGTGGGTGAACATGGAAAAAAATTCAGCGGGAACATTCAGGTGCAGGAAAGAAACTTGCAGGATCCAGTCCCATGCTAACCTATTATTCACATTACAAGTAAGGTCATAATTGGTTGGAACTTAACACAGGTGATTAAATGATGACATAATTAAAATTTATGGAGAAACTATCCCTTTTAACACAAGTTTCTTACTTATTATCATTTGAGAATACTGGCCATAGTACATAAGGTAATGGTGATCGGAAATGCAGAAAGACAGACAGTGATGATAAAAAAGTATGTGAAGGGCTTTGAAACAATAGCTGGGGGCATCAAACCCAAACAAACACTAAGGAAAGAGAACAAGAAAAGATATCAAGAAACACTTTAAAGCTCCAAAAGCTAAGTAAGTTATTCTCTTTCTGCCAAAACAGCGCTGTTGACATACCAAACAACAGATCTGATTCACTGAATGTACAACAGACGTACACACAGAGACTGTGTACCTGCTTTAAATTGTGCTGCATGTGATGCTTTTCACAGACATACTCAGTACCCTAAAACTGAAAATGCTCTCATCATTTACACACCCTCATGCCATCCTGTCTATTAACTTTTTTCCTTCTGCAGAACACAAATAAAGATTTATAGAAGAATATCTCAGCTCTGTTGGTCCTCACAATGCAAGCGAATGGTGGCCAGAGCTCTAAAGACTTCATAAAAGTAATCCATATGACTCCAGTGTTTTAATCAATGTCTTCTGAACCGATCTAAACAGTTTTGGGTGAGAACAAACCACAATATAAATGTTTTTTCCCTGTACATCTTGCCATTGCAATCTCTAGGTACGATCATGATATTAAGCTCAATTACACTTCCTAGTGCTTGATTCAGGCACAGAGCGCTACGTGGCACTAGAGGAAGTGTAATCAAACTGGAAATCACCAAGTCACCATTCACTTGCATTGAATGGACCAACAGAGCTGAGATGTAGACCTTATTCACGCTTGCACCATCTTTGATTTTTATTGGTAATGACAACGAGGCTGTGAGAGATTTACAGTCTACCGACCCGATCTAGAAGCCTTATACCACTTTATACTGTTCGTGCCATTGAAGAAATGGAAAGTCTATCCCTCACAGACTGGCACTAACATGAATTATGTCTATTCTGCTTTTCGTTTGTGTTCAGCAGAAGAAAGAAAGTCATACACATCTGAGATGGGATGAGGGTGAGTAAATGATGAGAGAATTTTCAGTTTTGGGTGAACTATTCCTTTAAGGCAGGAGGAGATAAGCTGTGGTCTGTGTGAGTGTGTGTTTATTTGTATGTACACTGTGCTGCCCAGGGCACAAGAGTGTTTGCGTGTTGACTTCAGAGCCAAATCTGGAGGCAATGAAGGGGACGGGCCATTACTTTCAGCGACATGTCAACTGGACACATTATCTCATAAAATATCCTCTGTGTGCATGAAAAATTCAGGCTCACTCCAGGAGAAGTGTATGTATAATTGATTCAAATGAGGAGCTCTTCCCTGGCAGGGACTGTTTGCTTGGCTTGCCAGCTGCTGTGCTGGGAGATCAGAATGTAGGCCAGAGGAGAAGAAAGGTGCTCCGGACACAACCTAACCCAGAGAGAGAGAGAGAGAGAGAGAGAGAGAGAGAGAGAGTGAGAGAGAACATACCACATCAAGCTCCTGGTTATGACATGCATAACATTATTTAGACTTAACTTCATCCAAATGTGGCACAAATGTGAAACCATGTAACGTGTTGCTGGATGAATAAACATTAAATATAACTAAAGATATTGTCCGAGTTAAAAACATCTGTGCTCTAGTGTATGTTCAGGGACGTTGTCAGGCAGGATGAAAACCGGGAACGTTGGGAACATGCATGGGGGTACAAGATGTGGCCTGATGGGTCATATGCATGAACTGATATACAGTTTATGCAGGCCACCCATGTTTGAATTCGGCCTGGTGCGGTATGTACATGTTTTGATTTATTTCATACCTTAACATAACTTTATAACATCACTTTCATAGTCAGAAAATAAATATTTTTTAACAGAATTGGTTTGGATATATCTAGGTCCCTACATAAAATTTGAGCCTGAAAAAACATTTTAGCAAAAATATATTATGTGACTATTTGCACATATCATGACAGTTCCGAGGTAAACTGTCCACTGAGTGCAGCTAAAAGTTAGTTAAATGTTCTCCCAAATAGATAAGGTTTTTACGTCAATGCTGTATCAAGTTTTACATCAACAAAACCTACCTCTCTACTAGGGGTTGCTGCAAAGCCATTATCTGTATCTGTTCCTATTGCAAAATTATCTGTATTCTGATAGAAATGGATATGGGCAGAGCTAAAACCAGAACTGAATAAAAACTAAATGAAACACATTTTTTAATATCACTCTATTACATTTATAGTTCTATAAATAAAATATGCCTTGTAATAATAAATAAAATGGAATAATAATAATAACAACAACAACAACAACAATAATAATAATAATAATTATTATTGTATTAAATTATGGTTTTTATCCTTTTTTTTCTTACCAAATTAAGATAAATATGTAGGCTACATTAACTGTGGAATAATTTCAGAAACAAATAAAGTCTATTACCATCACAGAGCGGAAAGATGTTCACAAAATCTGCCCTGATAAGCAGCTATGTGAAAAATTATAAGCTAAAATCTTGGCCATAACCAAGATTAGTAAGGACAAACACCTCAACCTTGCAGAGCTCAACCAGTTGATCTACGCCACAGCTGCAGTCACAGATCAAACTGAGGACTTTAAGAAAGGGTCAACATCAATTTAACGAGGACCCCAGATGGAAGAAATTATTGAAATCCAGAATTAATTGCCATCAGAAAGAGATTTCGGTACTTACTGAGCTTGCAAAAGTAGTTGCAAGCCATAGGGTGCCAGAATCATTAGCTATTCAAATACTCAAATTGAAGCGCCAATCAAAAGCGCAAAGAATGAGGAGGTACACAAAATGGTCTGATCATTTCCAGCAATTATTTTAAACAGACTAATTTAAACGGACACCAAAAGGTTCTACAGAGAGCTGAACCAAAAGCAAGCACCTATAATAGTGCCAACGTCACAAGAGCACATGGAAAGCTTTTGGAGAAATGTCTTGGAAAAAGAGAGACCACACAGGGGTCCTGTATAAAACTTGAATCCCAAAACTTCCAAGATATAACACCAGAAGAGTGGAAGGAATTATCTGCAGGAAATTTTGTCGGCCATTAAGGATCTCCCCAACTAGAAGTCTCCAGGTCAAGACATGGTCTAAAACTACTGGATCAAAAGCTTTGATGCTTTGCACCAAGATCTTGCAAAAGCCATAAGCAGTGTTGGGCAACATTACTTTTAAAAGTAACTCGTTAGAATATTGTGTTACTCCTTAAAAAAACGAATTAATTAAAAAGTAATTTTTCTGGATACTTAAAGCGTTATGTTACTTTTTGCGTTTTTCTCACAGCCACTTTATCTTCTGCATACAAGCGACATTATAGGTCATGCATGAATATTCATGATTTGTTTTTCCATAAACATGTCAGCCAATATGAATACTGTCTTACATAAAGACACTGTCTTACATAAAGCAGCAAAGTCCAACACTTGAACCTACATCATATCTGTCATCATGTGCTGTGCCCATAGATAACTTAAGTCAACTTAATATGTTTTTCAAAAGTCAGGATAATGCCAGTGGGAAATGCCAGTCTAACATGTTCAAGGAATAAGTATGATGAATAAATTAATATTTTCCACTTGTCATTTCAGTGCATGCTTGTTTTGAGTTGATCCATGGTGCATACAGATGCCGCAGCTTCAAAGGCACACGTTGATACAACTTAAATGCTAACAAAATGTTTCATTAATCAAACTACTTGTTTTTTATAAAACAAAAATGTAGAATATTTTTAGAAACTAAGACGTTTTCTCTGCATACAGAAACCATGTAGAACGTTGCTTTGAGCCACTGATCCAGATTCAGCTTTTCTCATCCCATTCTTCCAGTTACAGGGAGCTCTTACACGAAGCAGTTTGGCTGCATAAGTCTGTGAATTGATCGAGTATTTCACCCTCATGTCTTGGCCAGTGGAACACTTATCTTGTAATCCCTTGCCTAAATGCATTTTCTGATTTTTTTTAATGCAGTGTATTGACACATAAATCAATCTTGTTTCACTCAACGAATGTCGTTGACCTCATATCACACTAAAAACACAAAACATACTGAATAGTGGGTACCAAGGCTATCAGATAGAGAAAACATCAGCATAAATAATTTGCTATATACGGATGATCTCAAGCTATTTGCAAAAGATGAAGACCAACTAAATTAAGAACAGAGGCTAGTCAAAATGTTCAGTGGTGATATTCAGGTGGAATTTGGGCTGGATAAGTGTTTGAAGGTCTCCATCAAGAAAGGCAAACTTGCTATAACAACTAACATCTAATAAATGCGGTGATCAGTTCTTGTTTTTTCCAGCTACGTCTTCTCTCTAAGATTAAATCCTCTCTTTCTGAGAAAACCGTAGAGATTGCTATCCATGTGCTCATTACATCGCGGTTGGATTATTGTAACTCTCTTTACTATGGCATACATGAATGTATGCCATAGTAAAGTAGAACTTTACTATGGCATACTCTCTTTACTATGGCATACTATGGCATACTAATTGCTCGTCTCCAATTAGTACAGAATGCTGCTGCAAAGTTCCACAAAAGAAAATGTAAATTCGATCATGTTTCACCTATTTTAAATCACTGCATTGGCTACCTGTGAATCTTAGAATTGAGTTTAAAATTCTTCTCTTTGTTTTTAAATCCGTAAATAATCTGGCACCGAGTTATTTGTCTGAGCTACTCTGTACACACAATCCCACATGAAACATGAGGTCTGGTGATCAGAGACTTCTGTTTGTCCCCAGATCACGGTTAAAGAATAGAGGGGACAAAGCCTTTCGGGTCGCTGGCCCTAGGCTGTGGAACAGCCTTCCGATTTACATCAGAGCGACTCAATCGCTAACTGTTTTTAAATCCTCTCTTAAAACGTATTTTTTTTCTCTAGCATTTAAAACACTGTGAGTTTTTTTTTTTTTTTTGTCATGAATGTGTGGTTTGTCCCTGTTCCTTACTTTGTGTACTGTTCAGCACTTTGGTCAGCCTTGTTTGCTGTTTTTAAATGTGCTATATAAATAAAAACAAACTTGAAACTTGAAACATCTGCCTGGATGATGAATATGAAATAAAAAATCTCAATCAGGATGAGGTCTTTAAATATCAAGGACTAGATGAAAGTGATGGTATCCAGCAAAACACTATGCAGAACAAGATCAGGAAGGAGTACTACCGCTGCCTAAGAACAAGGTTCAGGCAACTGTACCAGTACCACAGTACAGCTTTTGAAACATTGACTGGAGAAGACAAGAGCTCCAACTTATGGAATGAAAAACAAGGACATTTTTAACGTCAAATGGCTTTCATCACCCAAAAGCTGACATTGATCGCCTGTACATCCCTAGGGGTAGAGGTGGACGTAGCCTTACAGAACTTGAGGGTGCATACAACAACGCAATGTTTGGGCTAAGTGACTACACTAATAAATCCAATAATAAGTTCACAAAGATAATAAAAAATCATGATTCCAAAGCTAAATATTCACTCACTAAAATTGGACAAGAAATAAAGAAGAAATACCTACAGCCTGAGCCTGCAATTCAGACACTGACATCAAATCTAAAAATGTGCATTAAAAAGTGAGAAGATAAATAACATCAGATCAATGCCTCTTCACAGCCAATAATTTAAGAATTTAGACCAACAATATGTTGACAAGAAAATGACAATGAACTGGCTGCAAAGTGCAGGTCTCAAGGCAGAAACAGAGAGTCTTATAATAGGCACTGAATACGCGTTACCACCAACAAACAATTCTCAGGCAAAATGCTGACAGTAAGTGCAGAATGTGCCATCAACAAGAGGAGCATATTAGCCACATCATCACAGACTTTTCCATGTTAGCACCAACTGAATACATGCATTGGCATAATCAGATCGCTAGCTATCTGCACTGGTCAATGTACAATGAACTAGGCCTGAGCGTGCCTGATTACTGGTATGAACATAGCCAGCGAAAGTTGTGAATACGGAGGACACTGCAATTATTTATGACATGGCATTTCAGACAGATTGTACCATAGGGGCAAATTGGCCCGCTATTATCTTCCATGATAAAAAGGGAAAGCAATGCCTACTTATAGATGTTGCTATACCAGATGACATGAATATCTCTCTCAAGGAAGCAGAGAAGATCAACAAATACAAAGAACTGGTGATTGAGGTTTCACAGATGTGGAACACGAATGCTAAAGTGATCCCAGTTGTGTAGGGGGCACTAGGAACCATGAACATTGGGTTCTGAAATTATACTAATCAGCTCTCAGGAAACATCCACCCTGAACAGATTAAAGAAATAGCACTCTTAGGTACTGCCCACATACTGTGAAAGGTCCTACCCATTGGACAATAAAATGCAACTTGAGGACACAGGAAGAGTCCTGGTAGAATGCCACCAGCCAAAAAGCTGAGTTGAATAAATAAATAGAGACATTTTAAGAAGCCAAAATGGATATGATGTCGTATCTTAGTTCATGTTACACACAACATGCTCCAGATGTGCTCAATAAATGGAAACCACATATGGAGTTGAGACTGTGGCCATCTGATTTAAAATCACACCATGCAAATTTGGTGGCATAGTGGGCTAAAGCACTGAACTGGTAAGCAGAAGGTTGTTGATTCGATCCCCATAGCCACCACCATTGTGTCCTTGAGCAAGGCACTTAACTCCAGCCGTGGGTCTGTCCAGGAGCCGGCAGCTGCGTGCCCGATGATTAGCCAGTCATCGAGGTAGTTGTGAATGCGAATACCCACTTCCCTTAGCGGGGCAAGGGTAGCCTCTGCGACCTTCGTGAAGATGCAAGGGGAAAACTTTGTACTGGTATGGCCGACCCTCGAATGCAAAACGCCGGAAGGATCTGTGTCGAGGTAGAATCGAGACATGGAAGTATGCGTCCTTCGGGTCTAATGCCGCGAAATAATCTTGATGCCGGACGCTCGCTAGAATGTGCCTTTGCGTCAGCATTTTGAATGGGAGACTGTGTAAAGCCCAGTTCAGTACTCGCTGGTCCAAGATTGGCCAAAACCCACTGCCAGTTTTTGGTACAATGAAGTAGGGGCTGTAGAACCCATTCTTCATGTCGCTGAAGGGACAGGCTCTATTGCACACTTTGCAGAACGCTAGAGATTTCCGTGGCAAATCCTTGCCCTTCATTGAGGTGAAGTGGACGCCACTGAACCTGGGCGGTCACCTGGCGATCTGAGTCGTGTAGCCGAATCGGACGGTCTGGGTCAGCCATCACGACGGGTTGGAGAATGCAAGCCACGAGTCCAAGCTCCGGGCAAGGGGGACCAAGAGGACAATCTCGTCGGACGTACCAGCAAGTGGATCTTCACGGCGGGGCAGAGCCAGAGAGGCCATATTGACGAGGCTTGAGCCCTGTGGTCATGCTGAGTCGAGAGACATCAAAGCACTTACCTGACTCCTGATACTCACTAGCGGATTGCTTGAGGAGGGGGGACGAGGTGTTTCATTCCCACAGTCCATCGAAACATCGTGTCCATCGTGTTTGTGCCACAGCTTGGTGCGCAGGGGCAGGAAAACCGCCGCTGGGGTCCTGGAACTGACAAAGAGAAATTGTGGATGGTGGTCGAGATGATGTCCGTACACACCGGTTATGTGAAACAGGGAATGAGAAAACTGCTCTTTTGTTGAGAGTTTAGGTAGTGAGAGCGGGGGAGCCGAAAGATCGGGATCGGGCTGTAAAAGGTGCCTCCCACGACCTTGGCAGCTTCTCATGTACCTCCAGAAAGAAAGGAACTGGGGAGGGGCATGGCTGTCAGCAGCACCCAGTGTACACACATCTATATGTATACATTCATCCACATTTGAATAAAGCGGACAGTGAAATTGCTGTAAATACAGATATGACCACACACTTTGGCTATAAGTCCAGGACTAGAAAATATTGTTTATGGAGCTGTTTCATACCTATACATGATCTGCTCCCTTGCTCTGCAGCAGCACCAATGCAGATTTGAATGTTCCGGTATCATTTTTGTCAAAGGTTTAATAGACAGGTGAATCGTTATCATTTAGGAAAGAGATTGCGTGGGTGTTTGAATCAAGATTGCAACCTTTTTATAATTTAATCATGCAGCTCTACACATAACTATGGTAATTATGCAAGGTAAAAACAACATAAAAAATGCTAAAAGTTTCAAGATATTAACTTATTTAACTCTAATTTACATTAGAATTCATGCTTTTGCATGATACCTAACTTCATTGTCGAACCGTACCTATGAGTTAGCAGTGTATCCACAAGGCTATGGCAACTTGGCGGGAAAATCCATAAAAAATTATTTTACTGACCATACTTCATACTAAAACTTTAGCTCTAAAGCACAGAAAGTTTCAAGCTTTCACAAGAAATTACAATTTTACATATGCTTCTGCAGGTTGTACGGAGAGTTTTTGAAGGCTGTGAAATGGTTCATTTTAGGCAAACAAAGCAAATATTTAAAACGAAACTAATCTTTACAAATTTTAGAAAACTGGAACATATGGTGTAATGTATGGACATGGGGTGCACGCACTGCGCAGAGGAAACGGCATCTCCATTTTGCCAACTGATCAGTGTTCAAAAGCTGGAAAATCATTGAACTTCACGACACGTGACCCTAAAAGAGTGATTATTGATAGGCTGTCTGTCACCTGCAAAAAACGTTTCAATCACGTTTTAGAGAAGGAAAAAAAAATCATCCACTGATTTTCAAAGCTGCTACATAGTAATGAATTTCTATTCGAGGACCTTGATAGAAAAGTAGTGGAGTGAAAAGTATGATATTTTTCTTTAAAATGTAGTGAAGTTGAAGTCACATGTTTCCAGAAAAAATTATAAGTAAAGTACAGATTTTCAAAAAGTGTACTTAAGTAAATATATTTTGTTACTGTCCACCTCTGCTGCCATTCATCACTATATAGAAAATAGTGAGTGAGTTAACGATTTCGTACACAGCCACCCTCTTTGCCATACGATCACCTCGCACCTGCACATCATTCACACACATGCCTTGCACACCTCGCTGTGCATGCCCAGAAGTGCTGTCTGCTTGCGCTCCAGTTGTCAATCACGTGAACGGCAGAGCAAAAGGCATTTATTTACAATTAACTTGGATGTTTACATGGATTTATACAGTTAATACACCGGAAATAGCTGTGATTTTTGCCAGTACCCCTGTGAGGGCATGGGGTAAATGCGTAAATACTGCTCATGACATGTGAGACGTTGGACAAAGTGCACTGATATATTGCTGCATTGATTTAAAAATGTGCACTTAAAAACTGATGTCTCAAGAGCCCGTATTTACTGAATCACCCTGAAAATGACCATCTCCATGTCACAGAAAAGGCCACGTTAGCATTAGAGCCACAATTTAACACAGAGTGCTGTCTTGAGTTGGAGTTTCAATTTTAATCTTGAAATATCCGCTTGTCTTAAATGTTAAATGAAGGCATTGCATTATTCTTTCACTGTGCGGAGCAAAGAAAGTGTTTTACTTTGAAGAGCTTGATGGTGCAGCAGTGATAGGCTTGGCTTGAGTGACTGTGAGAGTCTGTGACAAAGCAGCTGTATGAACTTCTGCTGTCGTAAAAGTCCCATTCAATAATCTCTCAATAAATTATGCATTAATTCAAAAGAAAACCCAGTAATGTAACGACAGGAACGCTGCCCATTGTAACAAAGTAAAAGTTTTATTTTTTTTTTTTATTAAAAATGTTCTTGAGTAATGTAACATTACTAACCACCTCTGCTTTAAAGGTTAATGCTCTATCAAGTTTTAAATCAACAAAACCCACCTCCCTACACTACACTTTAAACTTGACCGATAGTGTCAGGAAAAGCAAATGTAAGATAGAAAAGAAATTGCAGAAGCAACCATGTCATTTTGAGATGCTTCCAAGATACTTTTGACTCAACATTGACTCACATGCTTTTCAGGACTTGTATTCCAGTCTTTTGTATCACAAGTGCAAAACTCTATCATTCCAGTTTCTGCACAATTTGAGTTTTGAACAAGCTTTTAAATGTAGTTGGCTTTGTAATGCATACATTTTTAAAATGTATTGTCCTGTCAATCTGTCAGTCTGGGGTTTTGTCTGACAGGACTGTGGCATCATCATCCCATGTCTGTCTTGTGTTACGTGTGCTGTCTTTGTGTGAGCACACGGGTACGGTTGTGATTTCCCACAGTGTGCTCTTCGGTCAGTCATGTCCGGAGCATTGTGTCTGGATCCTGACCCTTCTATCTGGTTCGGTTTCTGTTTTGGTGTTGGGATCTGGGCACACATGTTCCATGTCTTTTCTTGTATTGGCGTGAGTGCATTGCATTTGTCACCTTGGTGGGATGCACTCGTGTGAATGATCTGTTCTGACTCCCGCGGCCGCAGGTGCATGTTGCGCTTACTTTGCGCTTTGCGCCCAGTTTGCGAGCTGTCTTCACGTTGTGCTGAGATTCGGTCACTTCTGTCTGAGATTTCGGATTTGTGTGTAACCGAGCTCTCGCATAGGTGTTCTGTCTTGTTTTTGTGCCTGATGCGTGCATCATGTGACGTTTGTCTCGCTATATATATCTAGGCTTTGTTTAGTGTGGGAATGCATGGCATCACTTTGTTTGGTGTTGCTACGCATTCTCTCATCTGGTTTGTTTGTTGGCATGAGTGTACTTTATATTGTCTTATTGTCTTGGCGCTGTGCACTCATGCCATTCGGGTGTTTTGTTGTCTCGTGTGAGCACATGGCTTTGTTTTTTTCTGCTTTTCCTCATGTCTCTCTGTCTTGCGTCATACCCCACCTCAATTGTTTGCCCATTATTAGTTTATTAGTCACACCTGCCCTGTCTTGTTAACCTGTGTATTTATCTCCCTATTTTAGTATCCATTTGTGTGCTGTCCAGTGCCAGTTTGTCTTGTGTGATCCAGTTGGTCTTGTGTATTCCAGTCGGCCTTGTTTGTTCTCCCATGTTGGTCCTGTTTTTCCCCACTGATCTGTGCTGTGTTCAGTTTTTTCCCCTACAGGGTTGTTTATGTTGGTTTTTCCCCTTGTGGGAGTTTATGTTTATTTTTGTCTTTATTTTTGTATTAATTATTTCCCTGCCTTTTGAACTCTGTGTTTGGGCCCTGAGCCTCATCATTCTCTGCTTCCTGACATGTATTGCCTTACAAGTCATGCACTATATTAAATGTGTTTTGTAGTCATTAGTTTTCATTGTGTGAGGAACATGATATAAAAGGGTTTATGGACTGATAATCTATTGTTTTATTTGTGATTTGTGAGAAAGGAAATAAGAGTCATTGTTGTTTTAGCATTGTCTAGTGCTCATTTCTCCAGGAAACTGCCACAATATGAACAGTAAAGCATGTAAAAATATTTTTGCAAAAATGTAGGTATAGTAACATGTTTCGATGAGACCAGGTAGAAAAAATTATTTATGGCCATGTGAATGCAAACAACCACACCCCAACGTGCCGAGGAATATAAAGCTTTAGCCAATTATTGTAAAGACGCAGTCATCTTTGCTCTTAGAACAAAATATTCCTTATTAGCCTGTATAAATTGATGAAAATGTATGGAATTCATTCTGTTTAAATATCTGTCACTTAACTATTTCAGTTGAGTGGACTTGGAACTGGATCTTAAAAAGTAAATGCAGCTTTCCTATACATCAGGAAGACTCATATTGTGTCTCGCCATTGAGTCCTTTGACAGCAATGTCATAGAAAGGAAAATAGGCCTGTAGATGTGCTTCATTTTTGAGGATGATTTGTTAAGCATTTTAGTACTCCCCCCAACAATCAACTATTCCTGCCATCTCCACCACCAGGACAAAGGTCCTGCCAGTTGCCTCTATGCACAGCAATTACCCTGGCCAAATCAATGGCCATTGTTTCTGTTGGTTGCGAATAAATCAGGCTTTTGCTTGAAAGTAGTTAATGCTACAATTCCCGTTACCTAGTCTTCAAGGTCATCATCTGATTTAGTCAAACAAAAACACTGTGCCTTTCCATCTCTTGTTTTTCTTGATCGTTTAGTTTCCTTTTTTTTCTTGCTCTCCTTGCAGTTGAATGGCAACCCCTAATCAAGTCTTGACTGAAGACCGATTTTAATCACCCGTCACACAGGGCTGCCAAATTCCTACAGGCAAATAGCCATGAAAAATTTACCAGCAATTCCTTACCTTGTACTGCACGGCTATTTGTTGTTCTGCTTAAATGTATAAAATAATATATTATTGAGTGGCCAGTGTGCAGGGAGTCATAGAGGAAGAAGGCATGGAGTGATTCCAAGGTCAGCACTCTACGCCCGAGGACTAGGCAATCAATATATTTAAGTCAATAACTTCTTTATTACTCCACTATCACTCCCAGCAAAATGATTTTTGAGTTAAAACACATTTTTGTATAAGCAGTTCATAGAATATTGAGCTACCATATTAAAGTATAATCTCACTCTTGTATTCCTTCACAGATTTTTTGGATTCCCAGTTCCAGTGAGGTCAGCTCAAGTGCCCATCTGTGATACTGTAAGCTTTCTGCCTCTTTTTCTTTCACTTGTCCACATAATAAAGCAGGGGTCTCTCACAGGGGGCCAATTATATGATGTGGTAAGCATACAAACTTGTGTGGCAGTGTTTGTGATGACAGTAGATGTCCCCCTCTTGTTCCAGCAGTGTGCCTGCATTCGTTTTTTACAGTGCATTCCCTGCATGCAATAACTGCATCGCCTTGGATGAAGGACACTGTGGTGCAATAAATAGGGATGCAAAACCAAAAATAATATTATAACAGTACATAAAATATGCCACCATCTTCCCCTTTCCAGTAGCATACTAGTGGGGCTTTACTGCTGCTTGTTAAAGTACTTTATCACCTGCCAACACATGCACAGAGGAAAGAGGAATAACACATTGCCATACAATGAAGCCTTAGGGGCACTTTGCATCTTTTCTTCAAGATTGCAGAGCTTTCTCAACTAATTTATATATATATATATATATTTTTTTTTTCTATTAAATTTTTTTTTGACAATTTTTCATTTTTAGTTTAGTTCTCTTCTCTTCTCAGTTTTCTTTACATTTTTATCTATCTTTCTTTACAAATCATTATTTTAAATAATTTATCATTAGTTTAAATAATTTCAATAAAAGGGATTCTTCCATATATTACTTGAACTATGGCTGAAAGGAACAAAAACAAAGTGCACACACTGATCTTAAAAAATTCTAAATAAATCACCAAACTCTACAAAAGTCAGGCGTGTGCCATGACAGAGAGCTCCTCAATGGGGGCTTCAGGTGATCTCCCTGCCCATTAAAGTAGGCCCAGGTGAGGACTGTGCTCAATAGAGTAATCCAGGTGGGACATGAACAAACAAAGACTTCCATTGACGAATGACTCTTCAGTCAGTAACACTTTGAATCTGACCCAGATAAAGAGAGAGAAAATCAACCACAATATCAGTTATGCTTACCATGGAAAATTAATCTCTTAAAGAACGACTTAGGAAAATAGCTATATATTTTAATGTTCTTCACATAGGAATGCTTTTATTTGGAAGTATTTCTTCTTAAACCGTGTTTGGTCAGTATGGTGATTTTTCCTTTTCTATTAAATCAATTGGCAGTATAGATTACAGTGCTTTTAAAGTGAATTCAAGTTTTCTATCTATTAAAATGGAATTTATGCTGCTTATGATCCAACTGTGAACTCCAAACTTGACAAGAACTTCAATATCTTTTGCTGATACTCACTTCTATGAAATGTCTAGGAGTTGTTAATTGTTTAGTTCTACTCCAGTTCTACACCTTTTTCAAAGCAGAAATAAAAGGTAAAAAGGAGGGAGGAGCCAATTTAAGACTTTAAATGGTTGGGTGCTCTGCTGTCTTTGCAGGTTACGTGGGTAGTCTGTGTTCAAAAGGCTACAGTAAGGTCTGGGAGATCACAGACAGGGTCAGACAGTGTGAGCATTGTTTTATTGAGAGTAGACTCTTGCAGACTCTTTAATAGCAGCCATTTCCTCCCTGTCTCTCTTTCCAGACAAAGAGCTTTAAGGGCTCTGGTGCTCTGATCCTTTCAGCCATGCAACCTCAACACACACACACACACACACACACACACACACACACACACACACACACACACACACACACACACACACACACACACACATATGTTTTTACATAATTGTGGGGACTCTTCGTAGACTTCCATGCATTTTATGGATTTTATACAGATCTAACGATAATTTCTATCCCCTAACCCTACCCCTTAACCTAACCCTCACAGAAAACGTTTTGCATTTCTTTATACTTTTCTTTTTTGGGGGGTGATTTTCTCCCTTTTTCTCCCCAATTTGGAATGCCCAATTCCCAGTCCACTCTAGTTCCTCATGGTGGCATAGTGACTTGCCTCAATCCGGGTGGTGGAGGACGAACCTCAATTGCCTCCGAGTCTGAAACCGTCAACCCGTGCATCTTCTCATGTGCCTTGTTGAGGCTTCACGCCATTCTCCATGGCATCCACACACAACTCACAATGCACCCCACCGAGAGGGCACCACATTATAGTGACCACGAGGAGGTTACCCCATGTGACTCTACCCTCACTAGCAACTGGGCCAATTTGGTTGCTTAGGATACCTGGCTGGAGTTACTCAGAACACCCTGGACTTTAACTTGCAACTCCAGGGGTGGTAGTCAGCGTCTTTACTCGCTGAGCTACCCAGGCCCCCGCATTTTTACATCTTCAAAAAAATATTGTTTGGTGTGTTTAATAAGCCATTTATCTTGTGGGGACCACTGACTGGGCCCCACAAGTTATGTGATCTCAGGTTTTACCATCCTTGTGGAGACATTATACAATGTAGTATAAACACACACACACACACACACATATTTGTATCGGAGATAAAAAGTGTGAAGAAAAAAAAAGTCACGATTATGTAAATTCATGTAATGCTCAACCCTGTTTGTTAAAGTGAAGAAACAGAATATTTTTTAAAACAAATGATATTCATTGACTACGTTTAAGATAATTCTGTTCTTTGAGAGAGAAATCTGTCAGAAAATGTATTATATGCTGGTCAAGCCACTGTAAGAACTAAACTGTAGCAAATAATGTGTATTTTATTGTTAAACAAAATGTTTTACATTTAAAAGGACATTCTGTCACACTTTATTATGTTCATGTTTTTTATTTTTATTCAGTACTGAGTTAAACTAATTAACTATTGTACTTACTAATTATATTCTGAGTTTCATTAATTACATATTGTTAATGATATTATTACAGTTACTTAAAATGTGTAACACAGACACTGTAAAATAAAGTGTTACTGGAAATTTAGCTTTGTGTGGGACTCGCTCCTCAACATACACGTTTTAATGGAAATCCTAATGTCATTCCAATCATTTTATATTTCAAAAGCCTGCAGTCAGCATGACTCACTGAATGAACATAGCGTTGCAGACCGAGTGATTATATGGCATTGATTTTAAAGCACCCTGCAATGAGGAAGACACATTTTCTACAGCAAGTGTGGGTTGTGGCTCATCCAGTCTTAATGCCACGGATACAGCGACACACACGGAGACCTTTAATAATGAACGAAGGCACTCCAAATGTAAAAACACACAAAAAAAAGAGAGAGAGAGAGAGTGATTGAGAACTGCTATTCTCCAACATCCAGAGCACCATGTCATATATGACTTCAAAAATGAGATATGTTGATGACACATACAAGCCTGGTGCATACTAAAATATGCACCTCTTTTTCTGTTCTGCCATTTAAGAGCACCAGAAAACATCATCACATCAACGCATTGCTCCTCTTGCTTAACATTTCTGAGCTGCGATGAATCATTCAAGGCTTAATGTATTCAGGACAGGCCAGGACCAACTGCTGCTATAAAAGGACTTGGTTGAATAACTGTAATAACTGGAAAATTATTTTGATAGCCTGAAACAATCTTATATATCACAGAACTTTATTAAAATAATATCAAATCAAATTAGCCTGTATCCCCATAATGAATTAAGTAACAGGTTATGCTGATATTAATCTCAGCTAGCTCGCAGGCATTGCAGCAGGAGCATTTAATAAGCCTGTCCCTGTTGCTCTGAAGGGCTAGAAATCCTTGAGTGCTTATTCAGGGAAAAATACATCAAAAGACTTGCTCCCCTCTCTAAATAATGTGCCCGTTTTCACTGCCTTTGGTGAAATTATTCATAAGGAGAAAATCTTGGTGATATCTCGTGAGGGTTCTGATTAGCTGCTGACCCATGGGGATGGTGTATATCCTAATCCCCTAAATGCCTCAACCCCCCTCCCTTTCTCCTGCACCCGTGTGCCAAGGAGAACACAGAGCAGACCCTGAAATAATAATATAATCATGTTTTCTTATGGCGGCATGGAGAATGCAGGGCCGAATGGAGCCCGAGCATGCTGGGCCTCCCCTGATTCAGGTGCAGCTGTCTGGACTTGTGCTTGCCTGGGCCAAGCCTGACTCTCAAGCCCCCCAGCTCTGCTCACTCTCCCTCTCTTCCTTGGTTACTGTCCATTTTCAGGGCTAAGAACCTGCTGGAGGCTCTTTACATTTTTTTAATAGAGCCCAGATGAAGCAGTGCTGGAGAAAGAAGAAAGATTGTGTCAGTTTTTTCCCTGAGCTCCCAGAGGCCTAGTAGCCCTGTAATGATCTGGTAAGGCTACAGATTAAAGCCAAGCTGGAGTCCAAGAAAGGGGGGAAGAGAGCTGCCACCCACCCCCCCACACACACTATCTCTCTCTCTCTATCTACCACTTACAGACTCACAGACACATAGCAGCAAAATCTGATATCTCACTGTCTCTATCTCCCCCTTTCTTAACCTTATCTCTCTCTTTCACTCTCACACTGTACATCTTTCTCCTGTTTTATGTCTCTCGCTGGTCTAGTGGACCTGATCTCTCTCTTGTATTAGCGGGGAAAAGGAGGCAGTTGGACAGATGAGGGTGAAGGTGGAGGCGTAAAGGAGTATGGCAACAATGTATCCACCATTCTTTCCTTTTTTTCCTTTATCTCTTCCCCATTTCCTCCAGCAGCCTTTTTGTGCTATCTCCAGGTTATCTTTAACCCCCCCCCATTTTTTCCCTTCTCCTTCCTCTGTCTTGCTCACACAATTCTCCCTCAGGTCCGGCCGACTTGTTGTGTTTCCCTGCAAACTGTGCTATATAACCATCCTCCTGGGTGAACACTAAATCTTCTGATGCAGGCATAGTGGTGATAACATCTAAACTGGGAGAGCCTTCTCAGGGCATGCTTGACATATGTAGCCAGGCCTTTTAGGATTTAGAGCTGAGACATATCTATTACGGGTGCTGCAGCACTGCTTGGCAGGCCTGCCTGGTAATCTCCCATTATTTTCTGTCCAAGTGATCATAGACCCGGCACAAGTTTCTGCAGAAGAGTGGAAATCATTGAATCTGTACCCCTGAAGATGCACTAGCAGACAGATAAGGCTCATTGAACTGCACATGAAGGGCATCTACGGTATATTGCAAGTGCAAAAATTAGAACAAACTCGACATGATTGATATTCATATTTATTTTTATGCACAGCCAAGTAAATGGGGAGGCAGACCAGTTGACCAATCCCTTTAACTGAACTTTGAATATGCAAATTACTGAGTTTTACAGATGTTCAGAAGATAAAGTATAAAAGTTTCATCGTGCTTGCGAATGACTCATATGGCCTTGAGAGGTGAACTGTATAGGCGATAGGTAACTTTTTTGTAGCGATGTAGAATTAGATTTACATACAATTTATGCAACCATTGTTAATATTGAAAAGGGTTGGGGTGGGCAACATTTGAAGGGAGTCTGAGAGGAGCTTACTGCCACATTTACACATTTCCAGTGCAAGGTCAGTATGGATGTAATGAACTAGACATGGAGACGGTGTTAGGATCCATATGCAGGAAGTTTATTAAAAGAGACATGCAAACAATTCAAATCAGCAGGCAGAGAAAAGTAATCATAAAGCAGGCAGATAAATCCAGTGGTTGATAGGATGGGTAACAACCTCAGATGTTACAGACACCCCCCATTAACGACTCCTGGTGTTCTTCTGCTGGGACATCCCAATGGCTGGATGGGCTTGGTGGAACTCTTTGAAGAACTCAGGGATGGGTCCAGTATGTCCTTGGCGGCTACCCATGATCTCTCCTCCAGTCCGTAGCCTTCCCAGTCCACCAAGTATTGCATCTGGCTCACTCATCGCCTTGAGTCCATGGTCTCTCTGACCATATATGCTGGTGGTCAAATCAACCTCCAATGGAGGCAGAGGCTCGGGATTTATGATTCCAGGGACAGATGCCGGGTGGACCGGTTTCAGCAAGGACACATGGAATGAAGGACAAATGCGGTAGTAGTTTTCTAATCAGTAAGTAAATGGGTTTATTTGATGGATAATTAGGAATGGACCCACATACCTTGGATTGAGTTTCCTGCAGTGTAGCCACAGCTCGAGATCCCTTGTGGATAACCAGACCCTCTGTCCAGGCTAATAGTTGGGGTGAGGGTGCCTCCACCGGTCAGCCTGAAAGTGTTGCACTCGGACCGCTCGCTGTAGCCGGACATGTGCGCTGTCCCACACCCTCTCAATCTGCCTAATCCAATCGTCCACTGCTAGCACTGTAGATGGTTCTCCTGACCAAGGGAACATTGGGGGTTGGTAGCCCAGCACGCAATGGAAGGGGGTTAGCCCCGTAGAGGTATGAGTGAGGGAATTGTGTGTATTCAGCCGAGGGCAAGATGTCACTCCACTTCTGTTCACGGCTACAGTAGCTCCTAAGGTATCTGCCAATCTTCTGGTTTAAACATTCCATCTGTCCGTGATAGCCTGAGGAGAGACTCACATTGATGTCCAGTAGCTTACAGAATGCCTGCCAAACTCGGGACGTGATCCTCGATCGGACACAATGTCTTCTGATAATCCATAGACTCTGAATACTTGGTGGAATAGAGCATTAGCAGTTACTATAGCAATGGGTAAACCCTTGAAAGGGACAAGTCTACATGATTTTGAAAATCAGTTGATAATTACCAGTATGTTGGTGTATACATTGGAGTTTGGCATGTCAGTGACAAAATCGATGGACAGGTGGGACCATGGTCTTTGGGGTATTGCCAGTGGTTGGAGTAATCCAGTGGGCAGTTCCCTGGGGGTCTTGGATTGTGCACACACTTGACAAGACTTCACATATTTAGTAACATCACAAATTATAGATGGCCACCAGAAGGAATTACAAAGCAGAGTGATTGTTCTTTGGATTCCAAGGTGTCCTGTGCTCAATGGTGGACTGCCCCCTCTAACCAGTGATGCCACTCTTCGAGTGATGCCTTCATGGAAAGTAATTCCTTGTTCCCCACATCATAGTTTCGTTTAGCAGAATTTAACTTTCTGGAGAAAAACACACAAGGGAAGCTTGCCTGGGGTTCCGTGATGTTGTGACAAGACCGCTCCAAATCGCACAGAGGCACAATCATTTCTACTTCAACGATGAAACGAAGATTGGGGTTGCAGTGTTTCAGTATAGGAGCGGTTGTGAAGCTTGACTTGAGGGCAACTTGTTGGGTTATCCCTTGAGCAATGATGTCATTGTGCCATCAAAATTATTTTCCAGTTATTCATGTATTAATGGTACTATAGTTTCTGGCAAAGCACAGAAACCGCTGTAGTTCTTTGATTGTGGAAGGTTGAGGTCAACTGCTGTTAGAGACATCCATTTCTACACCTTGGTGGCTGATATTGTAACCTAGGAATGTTGTATGGGAGATATGAAACTCAAATTTTTCTGCCTTGACAAATAGCTGGTGTTCCTGGAGACGTGATAGGAAGGTCCTGTTGTTCCTCGTTTTGGGAGTAGATGAGGATGTTGTCAATGTAGGACACCACACACTGATTCAGCAGGTCTCTGAAAATCTCATTGACATAAGACTGGAAAACAAAGGAAGCATTAGCAAGTCCATAGAGCAGGACCAGCTATTCATAGTGCCCTCTGGTGGTGATGAATGCAGTTTTCCACTCATCTCCTCTGATTCTGATGAGGTTATAAGTACTTTGTCAATCATGTTTAGTATAAATCGTAGCCTCAAAGAGTTGTTCAAGGGCTGAGGGGATAAGTGGCAGTGGGTAATGGTATATAAATGTCACATATAAATGCCTCTATAGTCGATACATGGATGTAGACCTACATCATTTTTCCGCACAAAGAAAAAACCTGCAGCATCTGGAGAGGTGGAGGGATGGATGTAACCAGAGGCAAGGGCTTCCTTGATGCAAGTTTCCATAGCTAGGGTCTTGGGGTGTGACAATGGATAAGCCTTGCTTCTCAGTGGAGCTGTATTAGACAGAAGTTCAATGGCACAGTCCCATGGATGGTGAGGAAATAGAGTAGCTTTGACTTTACTAAACTTAATTGAATTCTACATACTCCTTGAGAATTGTAGCATCTGGACCAATCAGACAGGCAGTTATTCAATATTTATTGAATAAGCCAACAGATGTCTCAAGACTGTAACAAGCAAAGGTCCAAGAAGGCCCAAGCTGACTGCGTTATGTCTGCTCGCCCACTGATTATCATCAAGCCTTTATGCTATCTTTGCGGACACTGGCCCAACAACTAGTAAACATCAGTGACATTCCAAGAGGGGGAGGTTAGCTGCATGCCAGAGCAATCTTGCCCCCCATAGGAAATGGACACATGGCCCAGAACAACAGACTTTTCTTCATTAATTTATAGACAAACTGTTCTGTAAATTAACATGTATATCCCCAGAACATTGTGTATGTGACCATTCATTGAAAACCCTAAATACGCTACAGCAGGGGTCCCCAAACTTTTTTCTATGAGGGCCACATCATTTTTCCTTTCTATAATGGAGGGCCGTAGTCTAACAGAATATGGCATGGGCCGGAGTGATTTATTGTGGAGATTTTATTATGATTTTAAATGGATTTACAGTATTATGCCTCCTAATGCTAGATTAATTTATTATTTATGCACCATACATATCAAGTGATATATAGCCTATTAAAAGAGAATTATTACTATCGTAATGACATTTTTTCATATTCATTGCTATTGAAATCAAATTATTTACTTACTCATGCGTATTAGGCTAATCAGTGCGAACTATGTCCCCTTGACGCGCCAACCATACTAGGAGCTCCGTCAGTCGTGATGCTGGCCAGCTTAGACCAGTCTAGATCCAACTCTTCTATCGTTTGGCACACTTTACCAAAAATATCCTCCCCTGTCGTAGTACCTTTGAGACTTTTTAGGGCTGCCAGCTCCTCGGACACTTCAAAGTTTGAGCTAACTCCGCGAAGAAAAATGAGCAGCTGTGCCGTGTCCTGCACGTCACTACTTTCATCCAGCGCTAATGCAAAAAAATCTAATTCTTTCACTTTTTCCTTCAGCTGGGCATATACATTATACCCCAGTTCTTCAATTCGTCTGGTGATTGTACTTGCGGACAGACTCACCGCATTTAAGACGTCTTTCTTATCGGGGCACACCTCCTCCGCAACAGCATTCATACATTTCTTTACTGAACTCACCATCACTGAATGGCCTACCGCAGGTTGCAATCAGTTTAGCTACCTGAAAGCTAGCTCGAATGGATGACTGGTTCAACTGGGTTTGCCGTACAAACGTATTTTGCTGAGCAGATAGTCCACTTTTTAGCTTCGACACTTTGTCTGCTCTCATTTGGCCTTGTAAACTCGCATACTTGTCTCTGTGGCGGGATTCATAGTGTCGGCGCAGATTGTGTTCTTTGAACACGGAGACTGTTTCTTGACAGATGAGGCAAACAGCAATTTCTTTGCATTGAACAAAAAAAATAATCACTTGTCCACTTTTGGTTAAATACCCTGCATTCTGAATCAACTTTTCTCTTTCCCAACCGTTTGGCCATTTTGTTGTCACTTTAAATTTTCTTGCTGGATCGCGTGCACCCGCTCGATCACGATGGAACGTTAATCCGGGTGAATCTAACAAATAATTTGGCTACTTTAATAATTATAACTAAGGGAAATTTTATTTTGAAAGCCAATATGTATTATCAAACACAAATATGATATGATTAAAACGTATTTAAAATTAAATTGTAAAAATATTTCTCTGCATGGCATTGTTCAGAGGGCCGGTCCAAATGTGGGGGCGGGCCGTATTCGGCCCGCGGGCCGTAGTTTGGGGACCCCTGCGCTACAGAATCATGGATACTGTTTGGAATTCAGGGCTTTCAATGCTGGTGTGAAGACAAAGCGTGGCGACAGCAACATGGAGACAATGTTCATGACAGAAAATTGACCATTGTGTGAGCTCACCCTGGTTCCAGGATATAGAAGTGTTGTGGATGGCCAGCCAAGGATGACCCAGGATAAGAGCGTGATTGGGTGAGTTTGACATATAGTGAAATGTTCTCCACATAAATAGTCCAATTTTGATGGTTATGGGAACAGTCTGTTGAGTTATACCAGTACCAATGGGAGCATTGTCAGCTATGGTGATATTAATAGTTGGAATGCATTGAATGGTGCGTATATTGAGTTCTTGTATGATCTCTTGATTTGAGATTCACAGCAGCCCCAGAATCCACTAAAGCTGTAACATTTTTTATATGATCACCAATGGCGATCTCTACAGGCAACAAAGTTCGTGGTCCTAACTTTCAGCTTTGATTCATAGGAACTTGATTTCTTATGTGGGCATACAGCATTGAGATGACCTGGTTCACCACAGTAATAGCAAAGTTTTTCCATTATGTCGACATTAGCGTTCCTCCATAGAAACACGGTCGTAAACAACTTGCATAGATTTGGGTGATTCAGTGGATGCCTGTGTTTGTACAGATACTGTAGACTTAGAAGCGGAGTGATAATGAAGCAGTTTATCCATGCTAATTAATTCTGACAGAGTTGAACCCTCACCCTTGCATGTCAGTTCCTCCTTGATACCTTGGTGAAGCCCCTCACAAAAAACAGTTTTCAGAGCGACATCGTTCCACACACTTTGAGCCGCTAGCATCCAGAACAGAAAAGTGTATTCTGCTGCAGATCAATGGCCCTGGCGTAAATGAAGCAGCTGAACAGAGATATCCTGACCACCTCCTGGATACTCAAAGACTTTGTGGATCTGTTGAATGAAGTAGTCAAAAGAGATCTGGATTTGAGGATCTTTGTCCAAACAGTGGTGGCACAATCGAGTGCTTTACCGGTAAGCAGAGACGTCATAGAGATATATTTCTTGGTGTCTTGATATAATGATTCAGGTTGGATAGAGAAATAGACTTTATACTGTCGTAAAAAAACCTGGCATTTCTCAGTAGAACCATCAAACTTGTCAGGAAGAGCAAAGCTTACCGGTTTAGCATGGGGAGCTGACAGTGAGTGAATGTAGTGAGTCAAACATTAGTTGGCAGCTCATAGGTTGTTCAGCTGGTCTTGATAACCCTTTAAAACCTTGCGCTGGTACGCAAATGCAGCCTGGAGCTGTGATACTTCCGCTGAATCCGTGGTAGGTGAAGTGTTCTCTAACGAAGTGGCCATGGAGACAGTGTTGTTATCCATGTGCAGGAAACTTATTAAAAGAGACAAGCAAACAATCCAAAATAGCAGACAGAGAAATCCAATAAACCAAATAGACAGTCCAACCAGGCAAACAAAGTAAAGGGTAATCCAAAAAGCAGTAAAAACAGGCAATGGTCATAACATAAAGCAATGGAAAAATGCTCGGTAAGGCAGGGTAAACTGGCAATACTTCACAATGAACAATGAAACTGCATGACTATATATACATGTGGTAAACAGGAAATGAGTAGTGAAGAAATGGGTGAAGATCAGTATTCGGGAGAGGGTTCCCTCAGGTGGTTGGTAGGATGGGTAACAACCTCAGATATTACAATGGCTTTGCATGTTGTTTTTATTTTAATTCTGTTTTCAAATTTACTTTACATTTCATGCTGGTTTAGCAATGTTTTTGATAGTTACAGGTTCGTTTCTTACAGGTTAGACAGGATAAGTTTCAATTTTAGTTTTAATAATTATTGTCAAGAAATCCATAGAGGAACCGACAGAATAATGCAACTCTGTCTTTTTTTTTTTATCAGTATCAGTAATCTTTTTGATTACATTGCATCATATTGATTGCTCGATGTCTATTAAAAAATGTTTTTAGTATTTCACTTTATGAATGTGTTTTAAATCAACCATTTTTTGTTTTAGTTTAGTCTTAATTTGAATATCTGATAATAACCCCTGATCAAGTGCATGAGAAACTGAAAAAATTATTTGTTCAATGAAGGAAAAATATGAAAATACAGTGTCAGTTTTACAACTGCAGAAAGGCTTGTAGGAGGTTAACGGGAGTAGGTTTACATGTGGGTGTGTGTGAATGTGTGTGGACAATATGAATAATAGAGAGAGGGAGATTGTGAGGAGCAGTTCAAAATTTCTGTAACTAAATAATTTTCTTGTCAAACTTCATGTTGCAAATGTATCTTTAAGCTTTTAGTCAGGTACTCAAATAGAAGTACCTGACTAATAGAAAGATCTATATCTACAGGAAGTGACATTGAATCAAATCACAATTATTTAGTCTACTCTAGCAGAGAGGCTCTTGAGAGCTCATATTATTGATGATTATGGAAAATTACACGATGAGAATACAGATAATTATTTCCCTGACTGGCCATTTGAACTCATTCAGCTTTTTCTTTATGATCAGTCATCTTGCAAGGTATAGAAAATATTAATCTGCACAATTCACTTCTCAGAGTCAGGTACAGATGAAATGTGTTACTGTGTATGTTTTTGGCAGATGCTATCACTGAAATATGTTATGATTGTTTGTTATGTAGTCTAAGCAAAGTTTGACCCATTTATGTGTGTATGTGTGTGTGTGTGTGTGTGTGTGTGTGTGTGCGTGTGTGCATACACGCTCACAACAATGAGCAGAGCGCCGGGTGGCTAAAGCACAGCAAGTTGGCACAGTAGGGGCACAGGTGGTTCATCAGCCAGTCATCTCAGTCAGTCGACCCGTGTCACCTGTTGGATCTGTCCCGTGACCTCCTACCAGCGGGTGTTCGACACTTCACGTGGCCTAACCGTGAACATAGCCTGGCACAAGCGTCGTGGTGACGTAACCCCCACTTAGTGGCGAATGGCGGTTGTTGATGTTGTGTGCATACACTTCATGGGCCAAAGTTTTGCGTGTGTTTCGCTCAGAAGAAGATAAAGGCTGGGGTGATTTTTAAGGATACCTGGATCCTAAAAAACTGTCCTCAGTATACACACCTCTGTGAACACCTGCTCTACTTCCTGCAGCTGTGGTCGAAACCCACACCCACACATCAGCAGAACCACAAACAAATAATTAAAAGTAGCCAAATCATATTAAGACAATTTTGGAGTCAGTAATTGCAAATCCATATTTTAAGGAATAATTATGTTATAGGACTGAAAGAATGGCAGCTAGGTGAATAAAGATTTCATCCAGACAGCTGTAACGGAGATGCGATTCCACTGAGATATCCATAAGTATATCCTGGATATATATGACATCTTAATTCATCACTTTCAGGGAGTTGGCAAGAATTTGATACCAGATAAAGATTGTTTCCTAAAGGCTATTTTACAGTTAAAGAATGATGTGAATATAATAAAGAGCCAATGGAAATATGAGTGATAAACTTAATACTTAATACAGTAACAATCTTTGCTGACAATGTTGCTGTTGTGATAGGTGGTTACAATAATTATAAGAAGAAAATAATTACATCCCCTCAGCCACCTTCTTTTATCTTCTTTTATTTAATGTCAATAGTTTTCTGTCCTCTGTTAAAGGTATGTTTACTAGGCCAGGGAATGCGAGTGAGAGCTACACTGCTCTGGGTTCAGAGCTGCTTGTGGAAACAATGGCCAATCTTTCCCGGTCACCATTGTTACTTTTATATTCCTCTCCACTGTTTGATGTCAAATTAGTCCAGAAATAACAAATTCTTTATTCTTCTGAATCTGGCACACTGAGAGAAATTTGTTGTAGTCCTGGGAGGCAAACAATGCTTGGAGGAGTTAAACCTAATGAAAGCCTTTGATCCTGAAAGATATTAGAGAAAGCAAAAGGAGGGAAAACAGTGAAGAAGCTGAAAATCCGACTCAAAATCGAAATGCAAATGAGATTGAAATGTGGGGATTTTGCCTCTCTCTCCTGCCTTTTTATAATTAATAATTCCAGTTTTGTTTGTATTGGTTTTAACCTACTAAAGTATAAAAGCTTTTCTCAGAGGAGAAGCATTCCTTATTTATATCACTGGAAATGAAAGTGCTATTTTCAAGTTGTTGGCACAAATTAAAATGTCAGAATGCTAAATTAAAAATATGGAGACCAAGAACCAGGGGAGAGGGGAAGGATTTTTTTTTTTTTAAGGTTTTGTGTGTACTGTATGTCTGCTTTGGAGAGCTGTTAGCTTCACTCTGCTACTTATTTTAATATGATAGTTTTCCCTAAAGCAAAGCAGGGTGCAGTATTGCCTGAGAGGCTGTTACATAGTTTGTTAGCCTGTCAGAGTTTGTAATGAAAAGAGTAGAAAGACAGCTGACCCAGGTGTTCAGGATGAGAAGGTAAACATTTGTCAGCAGAAAGTGTTCAACATATTAAACAAAGTCAGTGCTGATGATAATGGGACACTGGTTATGGTGTTATAGTTGTTTCCTCCAGTTTCTACCACAGAACAGGAGAAGAACAGCACAACTTAATCAAATAAAAAAAAACTGCTTTTGATTGTGGTTGACACTGCTGGGAGATTCTTAACGAATAAGGGTGAGACCAACTGAAAATTTGAAGAACAAATTAAAGTATTGAGAATATTTGATGAACGAACTGTGGCATACAGTACAACAGATGTATATACAGTATACATACCCTTTAAAAATGTTTTGTTGATTTTAGTTCATGCTTTGAAGCCATCTATATATTTATTATATATATTAGCAGTATATTAGCATCTGGATAACGTAATAATATTACAAAAACCTAAAACAGTAACTGGAATACATTAGATTTTAAATAGATTTTAATCAGATTACAGTTTCTATTTTGTGGATTACATGATTGTTAAACATATTGATTAATATCCACTTAAAAAAAATGATTTTCTTCAAAACATGCAACAATCGAAAAGTATTCCAAGAGTTATCAGATTACATGATCTAAAACTGTAATCTAAAAGATAAAGTTACTGTTTTCAATTTTAGATGTGTTATTTGTAATCAGCATCAGAATACATTTTAGATAATCGGCCGAAAAGCTGTTGAAAAAACAAACATGTAAGAGATAGTGTTTACACATCAACAGTCTCTTCCAGGGATACAGACCAAAATGTTGATTACTAGGGGTGTGCAGTGAAGCCATTATCTGTAGCATGTTACATAGCATGTTATAACTTGAAAATAACTAAAATTATAGTCATAAAACATTGCTGGCATGTGTTATTCATGATGGTTGCATGTAGGTGTTATGTTTGTGTTAACATGATGTTAGCAAGTTTTTAGCATGTTTTAGCACTTCGCTAGGCGATGCTAGCATGTGTTAGCATGTTGCTAGCACATTTTTAGCATGTTTTTGCATTTTGCTAGGCAATGCTAGCATTATTTAACATGATGCTAGCACGGTTTTAGCATGTTAGCCTTTGGCAAGCACCACTAATAATATTGAAAAATTTGGGGGTGATATTTGATGCAAATATAACATTTGATCCTCATGTCAAGAATACTGTTAAAACATAATTATTCCATCTCAGAAACACTGCAAGACTGCGCCCCATGTTATCTTTCTCGGTGGCTGAAAAACTGATCAATACTTTTGTATTTTCTTGTATTGATTGTTGCAATGCTTTACTTGTTGGGGTCTCTAAATCTACCTTAAATAAGTTGCAGTATGTGCAAAACTCAGCTGCCAGAATCTTGACTAGGACCAGGACAAGTGATCACATCACTCCTATCTTAGAGTCCTTGCACTGGCTCCCTGTCAAGTTTTGTGTAGACTATAAAATTCTCATGTTTACCTACAAGGCTTTGCATGGTTCAGCCCCTCAATACTTTTCGGAACTTTTAACCACCTACACTCCAATGCATGATCTCCGCTCCTCCAAATCTTCTTTTTAATCATTCCTCCTAATGAGTGACAGTGCCTTCTTGTCTTTTGATCCAAAACTGTGGAACTCTCTTCCCTCTGAGGTTAGACATGCTGAATCTTTTAGTATTTTTAAATCTTCTCTTAAAACTCAAATTTTTACGGTTGCTTTTCTGTGATTATTTTGTGAGTATTATTGTATTATTTTTAAACTGTTCTGATTGCATATTTTCTTTTTTGAATTTCAATTTATTTTATTTTTATCTTGTAAAGCACTATGAGATGCAACTTTTAAAGGCACTATAGAAAATAAAGTTGTATTATTATTATTAAAATTAAAAGGATACATTTACATAGTGCCTTACCACAGTTCAAGAACACTTAAAATTTCCATTCTTTATTTTACACAAGGAAGAATGTTCCTAATAGAAGGAGCATTTAAACCTTTATGGAGCATTTACTGTAAACTTAAAAAAAAAAAAACTGCATGCATTTAACAATTGAATAACCTTAATCACTGATGTGGATATAAATGTGGTCATTTAAAAAAAATGGATAGACGACCTCCGACAGTGAAATCATCACTTCAGGTAAGGAATATAACATCTCGCTCAGGTTTAGGCTATAAATAAATACATGGTAGTCACATGTGAATCGTGTGATAAAGTAACAAAGACATTTTAAGAGGTGGAAAGTGTATATGATGTCATATCTTAATTTTGAAGTCATTATTCATACCTTTCTTAATAAGGTATTCAGCTTCGAGCACATCCCTATTGATTACACATCCTGCACCTGATAGTTTTAGTCCAATCAGATGCTATCTATGATAATGTCCACAATACCACCTCCAACCATCTAATAGGTAGGTTTATGGTAGGTTCAAAACCAAAGGTGGGTAAAGAAGCCAAAAACCTTGTCAAGTAAAAGTACAATTACTTCAAAAACATAATACTCAAGTAGAAATAATTACTTGAGTAAGAGTAAGAAAGTATCCAATTAAAAGAGTACTCAAGTAGTGAGTAACTCGTTACTTTCACAAATTACATAATAGATTTACTCCTCTATATTCCATTACATAATACACATTGAACATGTATTATAGAATTATTATTATTATTAATGGAAGTTCTGTCATCATTCACCATCATGTTGTTCCAAACCCGTATGAGTGTCTTTCTTCCATGCAACACAGTAAGGCGATATTAGACAGAATGTTTGCCTGAGACACTATCCACTATTTACTGAATGAATTATATATATATATATATATATATATATATATATATATATATATATATATAGAAAGTGAATGGTGACTGAGACTGTCAGTCCCTAACATTCTGTCTAACATATTTTGTGTTCCACATAATACAAAGCCTCACACTGGTTAGGAACAACATGAGGGTAGAGAAATTATGACAGAATATTACATTCTGGCTGAGCTATCACATTAAAGAGATAGTTTACCCAAAAATGAAAATTCTCTCATCATTTACTCACCCTCATACCATCCCAGATGCGTATGACTTCCTTTCTTCTGTAGAACACAAATTCAGATTTTTAGAACAATATTTTAGCTCTGTAGGCCAACATTTTGAAGCACATAAAGGCAGTATAAAAGTAATCCATAAGACTCCAGTGGTTTAATCCATGTCTTCAGAAGTGATATGATAGGTGTGGGTACAGCAGTACCACTGCTCTCTAAATGCAGATTACACAACCTACGTAGGGCACCGACCCTGATCGTGGAACACTTGCTGTGTCTGAAACTGCCCCCTATCCACTATATAGTATTTAGAGTTTTCACTATTTTGTAGGAGTGTCTGAATTCTGAGTGAGCCACTCGTTCCCTACTTTTGTTCAATCATTCTTACCCACAATGCACTCTAATTTCAAGTGTACATTTCAAGTACACTCGATGACGATTCATTTCCCACAATCCACCACGGGGAATACGTACGAGCTTGGAGTTTACTGCTTCCTTCACTCTTGCAATGTTTTATTTTATTCTGAATGTAGTAAATTACTTTTTGACAAATCATTACTTGATTAAAACATGCAGATACATTTTAAAATGTACTATTAAAAATGGCAAACAAAATGAAGATTTATTGTATTAATGTATTATTTTATATGAATAACTAATAAGGCCCAAGTATTTTAAAATTTCATATGTGACATTTCTGCACCAGCCCCAGAGCTCTGACACTCGTCCGAATTCATTCATTTCGTTCACTTACTTGCAGAGATATAGTGCACTAACTGCCATTCACTATATAGGAAATAGTGAATGAGTTAACGATAGTGGACACAGCCACTCTCGTTGCCACAATCGCCTCATGCCCGCACATCTCACGCGCGCGCCCCACAGACCTAGCTGTGCACGTGCAGAAATGCGCTCCAATTGTCGATCACGTGAATGGCAGTGATTAACTTGGATTTTTATATGGATTTATACAGTTAATCCACCTGATGTATCTGCGAAAGTTTCCAGTACCCCAGCGAGGGTGTGGAGTAAATGCAAAAATACTGCTTATGACATGCGGAAAGTAAGCGTCTCACTTTGAAGAGTTTGATGTCGCTGCACTGATGACGTGAGTGACATTCTCATCACTCAAGTGGGAGCGTCTCATCGTTCGCAGCTGTGAACTTCCGCTCTCAAAAAAGTCCCATTCAATAATCTCTCAATAAATTATACATTAATTCAAATTAAATCCAGTAATGTAACGATAGTAATGCCACACATTGTAAAGAAGTAAATGTAAAAATAAAATTAGAAATTTACTTGAGTGTGAGTAAAATGTACCCACTTTCAGATCAGATGAGCGCGGTCTTAACTTCGTTTGCGGTCTCTGTTTATTGTTTCCGTCTGAAGCTTATCAAGTGTAACATTAAGATACAACATCATATAGACTTTCAACTTCTTGAAATGTCTATGTTAATTTATCACACGATTCACATGTGTTCATTTATAGGAGAGGTCAGCAACCTTTTTGACAAGTAATTAATTTTTTATTTTCCTGGTCAATATCTGTGCCATTCACGTCAGAGCCTGTCTACCCTTCTTTTAAAGTCAAAAGTTTGGAATAATGTACAGATTTTGTTCTTATGGAAAGAAATTGGTACTTTTATTCAGGAAAGTGGCATTCAACTGATCACAATGTATCGTCAGGTCATTAATAATGTGAAAAATTACTATTAAAATTTTAAAAAACATTTCAGAACTTCTAAAACTACTTCAAAGAATTCTCATAAAAAAATCTTCCATGTGCAGCAATGACAGCTTTGCAGATCCTTGGGAATCTAGCTGTCAGTTTGTCCAGATATTCAGGTGATATTTCACCCCACGCTTCCTGTAGCATTTGCCATAGATGTGGCTGTCTTGTTGGGCACTTCTCATGCACCTTACAGTCTAGCTGATCCAACAAAAGCTCAATGGGGTTAAGATCCATAACACTATTTTCCAATTATCTGTTGTCCAATGTCTGTTTCTTTGCCCGTTCTACCCTTTTATTAAAATTTTTCTCTTTCAAAAGAGTCTGCTAAATATGACCTAAATCATGCTAATGCAACTCCACAAATGCCAACATGATTCTCTAGCCTATTTAAGAGAATGTCATGATCTATCGTGTCGAATGCAGCACTAAGAACTAAAAGCACTAGAAGTGAAATGCAGCCGTGATTAGATAATAAGAGCAAGTCATTTGTAACTCTGAAAAGTGCAGTCTCTGTACTGTGATGAGGCCTAAATCCTGAAATTGTTCATATATACTATTTCTCTGTAGAAATGAACATATTTGGGAGGATACTACCTTTTCTAGTATTTTCAACATAAATCTTTATATACAGCTCTCTCTCTGTGTACCTTCCCCTATAAAAGGAAGAGGCATGCAGTCGTCAGCACTGGAGATCAGGTACAGTTGGGCTGTAACCTCTCTCACGACCCTTTGTGACAAGACAGATAGCTCCATTCATCTGAAACTGAGCAGCCGTATACATAATCTTTAGTGATCTCCGACTGGCGAAGCTGGACATCGTTACTGCAGACATGAATAACAATTTTAGAAAATCTATATTAAGCATTAGCCAGCACTTGAATATATGATGTCAGATGCTCTGGCATGCGAAATGCAAAAAACAATGGTGGCTGGAGTCTCTATTTCCATGTTCCTTACAATAGAATTGCCAAAAACAAGGGCTCTTTCAACATGTTTCTCAGTGGGTGCATAACTGTGTGGGGAGAATCGATTGGAAACCCTAACAGGAATGGGAGAGTGGTGTCGCTTTGCTGACCGAGTATGCTGCAGAAACGTCACCCAAACGCCCTGCTGCAGGGGCTCTACAGCTGGAACCAAAGTGTGTGTGTTGCTCTCTGTATCTACCAGCTTCTCTTACTCACTGACCTCCACTAGTGTTCGGATGCGTGTCTCTAACTCATTAACCTTCTCCCTCAGCCTGACTAATTCCTTACATTTGTCACATAAGGATCCCTCACTGCTGATGCAAGAGGCCATTGTAAACATGTGACATGCAATGCAGTAAGAAATAACATGAGCGGGTGCCATGACTTACTGCAGTTGTTTGTTGTTGTTGGTTGTTCCTGACCGGTGAGGGTTTGAGATCGATGTGAATCCCTCACACAATTGTTTGTTATTGTTGGTTGTTCCTAAGCGGTGAGGGTTTGAGATTGATGTGAATCCCTTACGCAATTGTTTGTTGTTGTTGGTTGTTCTTGATAAAGGTGCTTTGAGATTGATGCAATAATCTGTGTAACACAGGAGAAAAACGGGTGCACGCTGAAAAATGCACGCAGTTTAATCATGATACAAATTTTAAGTGGATGTATGTGGAAAATGCATGCAGTTGAATCGCGATAAGAGAATAATGTGGGGAAATAGCAGATGTTAAGGATTAAAGGCTGAAAACAGATATATAGGAGATGCTAAAAAAACCAGCAGGATACAAACACAGACTCGAGCGAGGCGCCAGCAGCAACAGGTAAAATGCACACAGATGAAACAGTAGAAAAGGGGACAACCCTGAAACACGCGGTAAAATGACAAAGGATAAAATGATGAATGTATGAGAATAAGAATAAGCAATGCTTAGTAGGCTACAAACACAAACACTCGTGCAACGTGCAGGAGGGTGAAGAGTTTGTGTGAGGGGTGCGTGGGGTCATCCACAGTGCTGGTGGCTTTGCGGGTGCAGCGTGTGATTTAAATGTCTATGATGAGGGAAGAGATACCCCAATGATCTTCTCAGCTGTCCTCACTATCCTCTAGAAGGTCTTGCGATCCCAAATGGTGCAACTTCCAAACCAGATGATGCAGCTGCTCAGGATGCTCTTGATAGTCCCTCTCTAGAATGTGGTGAGGATGGGGGTGGGAGATGAGCTTTACTCAGCATTTGCAGAAAGTAGAGATGGGCTGGGCTTTCTTGGTTATTGAGCTGGTGCTGAGGGACCAGGTGAGTTTCTCCGCCAGGTGAACACCAATGAATTTGGTGCTCTTGACAATCTCCACAGAGGAGATGTTCAGCAGAGAGTGGTCTATCCGTGCTCTCATGAAGTCAACAACTATCTCTTTTGTTTTGTCCACATTAAGAGACAGATTGTTGGCTATGCAGTCAGGAAGTCCAGGATCCAGTTGCAGAGTAAGGTGTTCAGGACCAGCAGGTTCAGCTTTCCAATCAGGTGCTGAGGAATGATTGTTGAATGCTGAACTGAAGTCTACGAACTGCATTCAAATGTACATTTCCTTTTTGTCCAGGTGGGTGAGGGCCAGATAGAGGATGGTGGTGATGGCATTGACTGTTGAGTGGTTGGGATGATACACAAACTGCAGGGGGTCCAGTGAGGGGGCAGCTGGGTCTTGATGTGCCTCATGACAAGCCTCTCAAAGCACTTCATGATGATGGGTGTGATTGCAATGAGACGGTATTAGTTGAGGCAGGACACTGAAGACTTCAGCATGGAGACAATGGTGGTGGCCTTGAAGCACGTTGGAATGACGGCGTTGCTCAGGGAGTCATTGAAGATATCAGTAAGCTCATCTGTAAGCTGGTCTGCACATCCTCTGAGCACTCTGCCTGGAACGTTGTATGGTCCAGCAACCTTCCATGGGTTGACTCTGCATAGAGTTTTCCTCACATTAGCCATAGTAAGACATAGAACCTTGTTGTTGGGAGGAGGGGTGGTCTTCTTCACTGTCACGTCATTCTGCACCTCAAACCAATCATAGAAGTCGATCTGCGTATCTGGAAGGGGGCATCACTGTCACAGGCAGGTGATGTTGTCCAGTTTAAGCCCCATCCACACTTGGTTCTGTCTGAATACAGAGACAGATAAAGATCATTTTGTCATATCAACAGATACAGAGACAAATACAGATAATGGCTTCACTGCACACCCCAAGTTTACAGTATGCTGATTTAATTATTAATATGTCAGATTAGTCATTTTAATGATGGTTTCGCATTTCTCAGATTGTAGCTGTTGTACAGGAGTCTATTGTACTGACTTTTTGTATTTGGTAAGGTACTTGTTTCTGAGGTGTGATTGTTCAGGCCTGGCCTGTGGACTCAGCATGCTGGACTGATAAAGTGCAGGCCTGTTGCCTGGAGGTTGTTAAGAATGGGCTTCAAAATCCCCTCCCCTCTCCACTATTTTTCATCCTTCTTTCAGTTTCCTTTCAGTTTCTTTGCCTCAATCTCTACCAAAGAAAATAAAGAGATGTTGAGGAGGTGGCATGGTGGCAGGCCCCCCAAATGTAAAGTGCATACTATCACTCACATACAAGTGGCAACGCTAAAAATTGCCCTCATACATCAGCTTATGGTTTACAGGCGCTGACATAAAGGACGTTGAAAGGTCAGAAGGAAAAACATATAGATGTGTCAAAGCCTGCACTCAGGGCAGCAGGACCGCTGGATGATGGGAACCGAGATGAGATCTGGAGGGACTGAAGAAGTGCTTGATGGGGCAGGATTCCGTTCTCCCTCTCTCTCTCTCTCTTCCTCTCTCTCTCTCTGTGTGTACCTTCCAGTGTAAAAGGAAGCGGCATGCAGGCGCCAGCACTGGAGACCAGGTACAGTTGGGCTGTAACCTCTCTCACCGACCCCTTGTGACAAGACAGATCGCTCCATTCATCTGCAACTGAGCAGCCGTGCTGCGCTGCATTTTTCACCCTGGGCCCAGAATGGATCTGTTCACCAGGAGGAATGCCTCCAGCCTGAACACCCTGATCTGTCATGAGTCCACCATCTTCACCCAAATAACAGCACCACAAAGATTTTGCATATGCTCTCCTAAAATGAGTGATGCTACATATGGCCACCAGAACAACGAGTAGGCTTTTGACTTATAACTTTTCAATCTACTGATGTGATGTCTCAGCACTGTTGAGTGAATTATTATTTTAGTTTTAAAAAGTGTACAGAGATTCTCTTTAACTGTGAATGGAGCAGTGGTTAATGGGAGTGCTGGACTGAAGGCAACTGATTGACAGTCCGACTCAGTTTAGAAACCAATCAGAAATTTAGTTTTAACCAATATGGGAGACCTATATTTTCTAACCATTCAAACTTTCAGTAAAGGGTGGGACATTAATAGCATCTACATAATGAAAAGCTGATGCGGCAGAAGTGCTGGAGTCAGTCACCGTAATTTGAGCTGTAAATTTACATTACTGCTAAACGTATATTAATGCATTTAAATGAAACTTATGCTATTAAACTTTATAAAAGTACTGACTGTACTTGTGCTAGTTTATGATGATCTTTGCAGATGCTAGCCATTATCTGAGTTCAGTAATTCTATCAAATGTAATGCAACTCTTAGGACCACTTAAAGGAGTATTTTAAAAAGGACTTTAATGTGAAAACTCACAGAGAGATAAAAGAGATAAACATGAACAAACAGACAATCAGACATTGGCCATTTACAGAATGACACAGATTGACATGAAAAGAAAATAACCACTGACTTGCCTTTATCAATTACAGGGCTTTAGACAAAAAAAATTCTCCATTTAGATTGCTGTTCAGAAACAAAATAGATAGCAGAAGAAAAGGAAGACAGCTGATAATCAATTTTTTGGAGGTTTAATAAACAGTATATATACTGTATAATTGAGAAGATACATAAGATTGCATTCCCCGTTTGTCACATCAATGTTCACATTCCTTTTCATAATTTATACAAATATAAGAGATAACACTTTATAATAATGGTCCATCATTAATAGGTAATTATACAGGAATTAATGCAGGACAAATGAGTAGTACTAATTTAGTTACTACAATTAACTAATAAGGAAACAGTTAACTAATCCGTTAGTAATAGCGAACTGATGACTGAGGTAGTTCACTGTAAGGCAATCAATAATTACAGAATTTGATTTGCCTCATTGAGAACTATTAACTGTGGCTATTTAAAATAACTACTAATTAGTTATATTGTACATCACGTGTCACGTCCATCAAGCTTCTAATCCAATCAGGGTTTGCCATATTTGATGCACGCACTGAAACTGAAAGATGATCGAGTGCGATTCACTCCACCTGCACTTTAACATATGTTCTTTTCTGTTCAGACCAAACATAGGCAAAGGAGGAAACATATCAAATCTTTTTGATAAAAACTGTGCATATTTATTAGTTGAATGTCTAGGGCAGAAGTACATAGATAGGTGGAATAAGCCTCATAGGTGCACAACGGTTTTCTCTGGTTTCCTTTCAGAAAGACTAGGAACAGCATAGCTGTGTTGTAGTCAAGACCACCTAAACCGAGACTAAGTCAAGACCAAGACCAGAGTGTATTGCAACAGAGACAAGACCAAGATTTATGGGGTTGAGATCAAGTCAAGACCAAGGCAGGGTGAGACCGAGTCAAGACCAAGAACAGACCAGTGCGAGTCCTATAATGCATGACAAACTTACGATAAAATGTGGAACATATAAACCATAGGCGCTCCTCAAATTGATCTGAAAGAAAAACAAGGGGAGCGGTAGTGTATTGGTTAGCACGCTGCGCTATGAACCTGGTGACCTGAGTTCAATTCCCATGGCCAACACCAGTGATGATTATCTGAACTAGACCCGGGCCTCCCCTAGGTCGACTCAGCTTAAAATGTGAGTACCTGGTGTGGTGTGTAAACATTGCCATTGGGGAGACGAAGGCGGTTGGGCGTGGTGCTTGCCACCCACCCCTTGTGTACTGTTCTGGCCTTCATAGGTGCTCACTAACAGCACTTGCCCCTACAGTCTGTTAAGGCTAAAGGGAGGATCTTTGTTGATCTTTGTGTGTGTGTGCATGTATCAGTGTACCATAATAATATGGTATTTGATATTTAATCAAATATTTGATAAAATAATCAAAAGGCATTGCAGAGGTGAATTTTATGTGTGTGAATTTTCCTTTGTTTTCAATGAGCAAACAAATACAAGCAAACACTAAGGAAATCAGCTTAACATCCTTATTCACCACTCCTTTTCCAAGTTTTGCCATCCAACTAAAACAATAAAAGTTTTGTAAAAGCAGTGTTGTGGAGTAGCTAGCTACATGTAGCGATACTACTAACTAACTTAACTAAATTTTTCAGTGGCTTGAAAACAGAGTAGCTTTTCCAGTAGCAAACTACTTTTTCCAGCAAGTAGCTGTGTAGCGTGACCAAACGCTACATCATGTTGGTCAGACTATAACTAATAGCCTTCCTTATTGTGTAGAAGCCAAACTTTTACTGGCAAAATGTCAGATGATCTTAGGCAGCATTGTCATCTTTTTTTGTAATGGCAGATCACAAATGAAAATAGTGAATTACCATCATCTACTGAGAGCTTATTACAGCTCACTTGGATAAGAAGAGATTGTCTGATGATTATGTAAAATCCACCGTTTGTTTACCTTTACAAGACTTGCATGTAAACCTGAAAATTATAAAAGAACACCATTTTATTCTTCTATGTAACAAAGAATGTTTCAGACACCTTTTTCCTAATAGATCACAATACAGCATATTTACCTGTACTATTTAAATACAATTATTCAAAAAGTTATTATTGCCTTTTGAAGGATTTTGTTTCTGTTCTAAATATGGTTATTTTGCTTCTCATCATCTGTGAGTTACTGGGAACAGCGAGGGAATTATTTTTATAATATTTATAAATATACAGTATATATTATTTTAATAATTACTATCATGCAGAACTATTTGATTTCTCAATTTCTTAGCATTTAATTAACTATTATTTTTAATTAAAATAAATAAAATTATTGGAAATTAAAATAATAATTGTTATGTATTATTATGCAACAATTTTCAAACTTTTTTCAAAATGCAATTTTTTACTATTTTCAAAAACAAAGTTTTTCAATAAAATAAATGTTTATATTGCCCATAGACTACTCAAAAACAAAACAAATATGCAAAAATGTATAGGTAACATATTGCTATATTGAAATGAGTACACACATTTGTGCGGGTCTCCATAAAATCACTTAATTTTACAATTGTACAAAAATGTAACTTCCCTTTTGGGCTGGGCGATATGTCAAACATATTTTAAGAATAATCACATTTAAAATAAATATATATAAATATTTTTGCTTTATCGATTTTGCTTTAAAAATTTAATTATTTTATTGAAACATGAAAAACTTTAAAATACATTTCTAAATTCAAATAGCACTTTAAACGAAATGCAAAAAGCAGTTAAAATAATGAAGCTATTAAAAAATCTTATATATAACCACCTCCCCAAATCCAAACATTTACCATCTCCAACGGCAACAGGTGCAAATTAAGAACTAAAAACAATTATAAATGTAAAGATAATTATAATAATCATAGTACATTTCCTTGTGTTCCCAAATAATGCTGCCAAATGTGTGTTATTATCGAATGTGTTTGTATTGTGTTTTGTAATACAGTTTACGCTGCCAAAATTTTAGGTTCCAGTTGAACGTGTCTTGTATTACTTTATGATTTAATCACATTCGTCTTTGTTTAATTAATACAAAGATACCTGTATTACTGAACCTGCAGAGTCACGGTCACAATGTGTAAGAGTGAACTGCTCCGTGGAAATAAAGTGAAACTCACGAGACGATCAGAGATCATTTGCAGCATTCTCATAGACTACATTAATCTTCCAAACAGTTTTCAGTTGAATGAAATAGAGAAAAAGGAGTGATAATTCTTTACATGCGCTTGCTCCATGAGACAGGGTCCCGTTGCACAACTCTAAGCTCCCGTTAGCTTTGCAGGTGTTTGACTGTCACCAGAAATGTCTCCTAACAACCCAATTCATAAATAATCTGCAACACTAGCATTTGTGCTACAGGTGTACTAATATCAATAGAGAGTATCATTTACCATGTTTTGAACACCTGCTTCTCTGCTAATGTTTGTTAAACAAGCTTTATTATCATGTAATGTAGGAACTTTGACTAATTTATCTATATTATTTAATAAAAGTGAAAGTTTATCACTTTTTGTACATCTTCCTGGGTGCCGACAAGATTGTGTTACGTCATGCACCTGTACATAGTTGTAAGTATGTCTTCAAGTGGCATTCCATTGCACTTCCATTGAAAATCCAACTTTCTGAGTTGAATGTACTGTAGCAAGAGGTAGATAGCTAATGTTAGCTAGCTAGCTTTGCTAGCATCACTTATACATAGCTTACCTTTCTTTATGCTTCCTTTCTAAGTGGCAATCAAATTTTATGTGGTCCCAGCCATCTCTGTAAGCATTACATTGCAGAATTTACATACTGCTGTGTGATTTCTTTTGGATGCTTTTTTTTGCAGATGAACTCTTTGTGGTTTAGGTCCGCAAAAACATTTTTAATTTTTGTTTATATATTTATTTTTGTATTTTCCGAAAATAATATCGCACATGGATATAAGTCGCACTGGGTCAAAATCTGACAGAGATTGATCTGGCACTAGGACCCGGGAGCAGCCGCCCGGCCTCCATTCACCGGTTCAGATGTCAAACTCACTCTGTGAAGATTACAGTACTTAATCTACACATCGTAACATTTTTCAGATTATTTTTATGTTTCATTAGCGAAACGCATGTTTGGTCTGTTCCAGAAGATGCCTTAAATAATTTGAAAGAGGTTTGGTAAAGAAATAATCCTTGGGTAAAAAGTTAAAGGCACTGTTTTAACACTGTACTTGATGCCATGCAAATGAGTTCCACACTAGGGTGGGCAACACCTTGGCTACTTCAGACACCAGTCGCCAATCACACTCCAGGATCGGAAAGGTGCCAGATTTCAATCTGCTTCTCTTTAGAAAGGGATAAATATGTTGCCCGGGTTGACACACCCTTGTGTCCTTCATTTCCAACTTGACGGGGAAGGAGACATTAGCAGACACACCACATCCTGAATTTCTGACCTGACGAGGATAGAGGCAACAAGATAGTTAAGGTTAAGCTTTTGTGAGCAAAAACTTTTATATATTGCTTTAATGCTATATTGCTGCACTCTACATGAAAAAGGGCCCCAGCATTGAGGGACCTTATCTGACCCTTACGGCCCCTCCAGCAGCGCAGCCCAGTCTGCAAACAACCTCTGCATTGGTAGACATTGCCTGTCCTAAATGGCTCCTCAGTGACACAGCCAGCCTGCAAAGGACCCTGTGAAGATTCAACTGACCCAGCTGCCAGGTCCACTCTTCAAGGACCCTCTTGGCTCAACCAAAGTTCAGCATTCTCCAGCCCAGGGTGGCAACGATACTGGATCACAACTTTGCGCCCTTCCCACTGCACACTACCCGCATTGCCAGTGGAAGACATCTCTACTGCCGGACTGATCACCCGACTGTGTGTAAATATAAACTTACCAAACTTCTTTCTAGAGACCTTGGCATTGGTTTATAACTGCAGCATATGTTTTTCTAACTTGCTTAGATAACAGTTACCTGGGGTCAGCTTGTTACAAATAACAGGTATATTATTTGTTTAATGATAAATAAGCATTATTTGTCACCATTTTGCAGGAGCCATTAGGTGGTTTCCCCATTAAGGGCATTCCCATACAATTCCATTGCTACATTCAGTTCCACAGCATTGCATATATCCATTCTGTGTTCAAATCATTTATTTGTTTTATTGTATAATTCAGTACTTTCCTTTTTGGTTATTAGTTTATTATCCTTTAGCAGTGCATATTCTTTATTAGCATTATTAATCGTTTTGGTATTTACTCTTGCATATCTATTGTTAATACATTTCATAAATGTTATTACAACTGTGTCTTCATTGCATTGATGATCAAAGACTCAACTAGTTTTCCAGACTCTCAAAAATCCTTCAAATAAATCAGCTGACTAACTTCCTTTAGTTTACATTAATTCTAAAATATTGAACAGCTCTTTTGAGAGTGTTCTTAAATTGTTAAGATAGTATTCTTAACTGGTGCCCCCGTGTTGCAAAGGGGGAGGGTCATCTGTTACACTCATAACCACACCTTATGTGACACGTGATCAAAAATCACTATGTCATCGATGAATTGAGTAGAAATCACTACAGATATGATGGACACGATATTTAAACTGGTTGCATAAAATACTTTGTAATTAAAAATATTCTGAATTGGCAACTTTAAAACTTTTCTACCATGCCTTTCTTCTCCTGCCTCCCGCATTCACTTTCTTGGAGTGCATGTGAGGACAGGTGGGGAGGGGTGACAGCCGTTAACAGTAAAAAAAATTCAAATTAGAAATGAGTCAAGTAATTGCTTGCATTTGAAGCAGGGATTTTAACATCCAATCACAGTAATCATGTTAACAAATAAATCACACAATGCACAGGCAATTTATTGATATCCCTGCAGTTATGGTCTTGACCAGTCTTGAAATAAAATCCTGAGTCCTGTTTGTCTGAGACTGAGACAAGACCGAGTAAAAATGTGGTCGAATCCAAGATGAGACCGAGACATTCAGAAAGTTGTCTCGAGACCAAAAATGATCTTGAGTACTACAACACTTTAGCATAGCATAAAGGGGATAACAATTTATTGATGAACAATAAAATAATAAAGTAAAGTATCTTTGGTTTAAGCTCCCATCTGACGGTCCGAAAAAATGTGGTGAACCATAATATCCTGCCAGGGAAGACGCCAGGGGCGAGGAGCCGAAGACTTTCTGATGGTGGTGGGGAGGAGGTGGTTGCCACATAAACACCTGAAGGCAGCAGGAAGACCTTTAAAGCAAGAGGTGAACAGTGATTGGAAGGAAATTATGAATGAAGTGATGATGTGTACCACGCTAGTCTCCCTGATAGAACTACCACCTATGCTTCCATTTCTATCAGAAACACTCGAAACAGCATGGGAAAAACAATTTATTGATGAACATTAAAATAATAAAGAAAAGTCTCTTTGATGTAAGCCCACGTCTGATGGTTCGGGAAAATTTTTAGTGAACCATCAATTCCTGCCGGGGAGGATAGCAGGGGTGAGGAGCCTACCCCAAAATACTTTTAATACTAGGAGAAATAAAATAAGGAATACTGACATGTTCTTTATGTTGCCTGGAAACGATCTGTAAAAGATAACAGAACAGTTAGAAACATGTAATTTGTTTCTTGGGGGCATTGGTTGTGCAATATTTTTGAAAAAGGATAATCAAAGCTTATGACACATGAAGGGAATGGGGCATTGGTTGTGCAATACCCTTTCATTTTTTGCCATGCTGTGGGGGGAGGGGGGAAATAAATTGTGCAATATCCTTGAAAAGGATAACAATGATATGAGGAAAAGAGGGAGGGGAGCATCGTTTGTTAAGTCATGATGCATTAGAGCCCTGAATTAGGCAAACATTTGGCTGTGCAATGCCCTAGAAAATGATAACCAAAGCTTATGGCACAGGAAGGGAAAGGGGAAATTGGTTTTGCAATACCCTTGAAAAGAATAACCAAAGCTTATGACACATGAAAGGAAGGGGACATTGGTTGTGCAATACCTTGAAAAATTTGTAACCAATGCTTGCAATGCTTTGAGCCTTGAAATGGGCAATCATTTTGTTTGTGCAATACCCTTGAAAAGAATAAGCAATGCTGTATAACCACTGAGTGCAATGCAATGAGTGTTTGGTTGTCCAATAAAATAAAAACAAAATAAGTAAAGCTTGTAATGTATTCAGGGGAAAGGGAGCATTATTGTGCAGTACCCTTGAAAAGGATAACAATGCTTGGGGAGAATGAAGGAGGGAGGCATTGTCTGTGCAATACCCTTGAAAAGGATAATAGTGCTTGGAGGAGTGTGAGGAAGGGAGTGCGAGGAAGGGAGTGCATAGCTTTTGTTTTTGTGATTCTACCACCACCAGAAGTGTAAGAAAATTGTACCTTTGATGCGATGCTTAATATGAGCTGAGCTTGGTTGATTGAATGCCAGTTGGGATGTCCTGTATAATACAGAAGACCATCATCCCTGGAAGTCCTTGTGAAGCAGCTGCTGTAGCAGCTCATATCCTGAAGGAATGGCCAGAATATGATTAAGGGGAGAGACCACAATGTATTGGCATGTCGGAAAGATGAGATGCGAACCGGTGGCGAGTCATGGGGTCCCCCGAAGAATTAATAAATAAGGGGGAGGCAGCTGAAGCATGAGGTTTTGACTTAAGATAGTTTATTATCAATGTGTTTGGGCAAAAGGAATTATTGGGAATTTTAGATATTGTAATGGTGCTACCATTATCTAAACTATCTGTTTTGAATGTTTAAGAAATAATTTTTTATTTAAGAAAACGCTCTTAAAAAATTTAATAGAACTGAGAAAAACAACCTTCTATGAGAGTGGAAATTATGAGGTATAGCATGTCTAGACTGATGGGAGCCGATTATCTGAAATGGTAAGGGAGATTTTTCTGATTCCTCTTAAGGTTTAGCCAGAAGGATGAAAAGGAGAATAGGCTAGGGAATTTGGGTGAATGACATCTAGCCTGAAACTAAAAGCCTGCCACAATTTTATTAATGGATGAATGTTTCAATAATCAGACATTAAAACAGAAAGCAATGAATGCACAGACAGTTAACACTATAATAAGAAAAAGGAGTCTTGTGAGAGATACAAAAATGAAGAATATTGAAAACAAGCGGAATTGTAATCTTTGAGTGTAGAGTGGGCAATACCATGACTTATCAAATCTTTAGCTGAATCTAGCAGGGGCAAAATGGTTTAAAGATCCAGAGTGGAACTGTGAGTGGCACAGGAATAGAGAAGAAGAGAACCAGAGCGGGTACATATGGACAGGAGCTTAAAATATTGAAAGGATCCAGATAAGCCTGCCGACAGAGAATTAAATGTGGGGACTACTTCTACACTCAGTTGTGAGCCGGACAGTGAATAAAATTTGCCTCATAATGACGAAATGGGCCAGTCAGCGGGGTGAGTGTGTATACATTTTGGAAGCGTCTTGATGTTTGCTTTGGTGAAGAAGGCACCATGCCCAGCCTTGAATTGGGTTAAAGTACGTGGAGCGAAAGATGTGATGTTTGACGTTGAAGTTCCTGACAAAGCTAATAGAACCAACAATGCATGGTCCATGACATGTAAAGCTTCAGTCGACTGAATATTCAATATCTGTTTTGCAAGAATGCTAACACATCATTGTTTTGCCAATAAACCATTTCCATCACCTTACTGCGCATTTTAACTAATGTGAAACTCTAGAAAATCCACCTCCTTCTAGTGCAATATATTTTAAGCGAATTTCGAAAGTTTATTCGCATATCAAGCGTTTCCATTATGTTTATATTATTTAGTTCCTAATGACATGTTTTGACCATTCTTGCATGTGTTATGAGTGTGTGGTAGCTTGATGTGCTGGGTTGGGGAGTAACGGAATACATGTAATGGGAATACGTATTTAAAATACAAAACTGTATTCCACTACAGTTACAATTTAAATCAATGCAATACAGTTACATTAAAAGTATTTTGATTACTGAAGAGTTTACTTTGCATTTTATTGTCATTTGTTTCATTTAATATTTAGTCATTTAATATTTAGTAATGATGCGACCCAAAGAGAGTTTGAGCAGCGGTGAAATATTTTCTTATAATATGTTACATTTATACGAGCAGACAGAGAAGTAAGTTTGAAGTAAGTTTGGAGTAGAAGAAATAGAATTAAACCTTGTGTAAATTGTCAGCTTTATGCTAAGCTAAAATGCTATTTCTTGCCATTTTACATGCATGTTACAAGGCATGATCATATTATTTTATCAAGAAAATTCATGTTGGATCATAATTAATTTTTTTCTAGCAAGACCTTTGATTTTTGTATTGTTTTCCTGTAAAATTATCTAAAAATCCTTAAAACAAAATCAATTTGATTGATCTTGTTTTAGAAACAACACTGCATAAGATATTTAGTTTTTTCAGAGAATATATTTTTGACATAAGTATATTGTCTTACTGTACTGACAGAGATTTTATAGTCAAAACAGGTAAAAAAAATCTAGCAGTGCTGAAGAAGTAATCCAAAGTATTTAGAATACATTACTGACCTTGAGGAATCTAACGAAATATGTTACAAATTAAATTTTACAGCATGTATTCTGTAGTGGAATACATTTCAAAAGTAACCCTCCCTACCCTGCTGATATGACTAGCCCACTGAAAGGTCAGACCTTTGCACACAATACTTGTCATTTGGAAGTATTTAACCCACAGCTGGTCGGTAAAGTGGGTCCCCACAATCCGCCAGAACAGTTTTGAGAGTGGGCGCTCCCAGGTATGCGGATACTGGTGGTGTGTGAAATATACATATGTAGTTGATGGAAACGTTCTATATCTCATTTTTAGAAATGCCCTTAAAAATGCACAACATTTTGGATGGAAACCCAGCATATGATACTCTACCAGACACTGCAGCCTTTATTTAGAGAGCTGTTATGTTCATAAATTAATATAAGCAAAGATCACCTGTGAGGTTCATGTTTCTCTGAAGGCACATTTCATGATCTTCTTCACAATTAAAACATATTCATTCACATTTTAGACACGTTAATGTTTTGATTAGTAATTAATTAGTAGTTATTTTTAATAAGCCATAGTTAGTAAATAGTTCTCAATGAGACAAATCAAATTCAGTAACTATTGATTAACTAACAGTAATCTACCTCAGTCATCAGTTCACTATTACTTACAGATTAGTTAATCGTGCTTCCATATTAGTTAATAGTAGTAACTAAAGTGTTAATGTAATACTACTAATTTGTCTTGCATTAATTCCTGCATAATTACCTATTAATGATGGACTATTATTATAAAGTGTTACCACATTTAGTTTATTTAATACTGCCCTTCAAAATCAGATATTTACATAAAGCAAAGTATGGATTTTGTAGAAGTGGTGCAGGACTTTAAATTATAAAGAAATCTGAAATCCACATATTCATTGTGTCCCCTGGTAATGATGAATGCAGTCTTCCACTCATCCCATTCTCGGATCCTGACAAGGTTATAAGTACTCCTTAGATCCAGTTTGGTATAGATCTTGTCTTCACAGAGTTGTTCAAGGGCTGAGGTGATAAGTAGCAATGGGTAACAATATTTTATGTTGACAGAGTTCAGGCTTCGATAGTCGATACAGGGATGTAGGCCTTCATCCTTCTTTTCCATGAAAATGTATGCTGCTGCAGCTGGAAAGGTGGAGGGATGGATGTAACAGGAGAAAAGGGCTTCTTCAATGTAATTCTCCATGGTGAGAATCTTGGGGCGTGACAACGCATAGGCCTTGCTTCTCGGTGGAGCTGTATTGGACAGAAGTTCAATTACATAGTCTCAAGGACGATGAGGAGGAAGTTGTGTAACTTTAATCTTGCTTAAAACTTCACTGAACTCTGCATACTCCTTGGGAATCATGGTCTCCTTCTGTGATTTAGGGCTATATTGGTGATGAAGCAAGGCCTGGAAACAGCAACATGAAGACAATGTTCATGACAGAAACTTGACCAGTGTGTGAGCTCCCCTTGGTTCCAGGATATTGATGGGTCGTGGATGGCCAGCCAGGGATGACCCAGGATAAGAGCGTGATTGGGTGAGTTGATGACATATAACAAAATATTTTCAACATGAAAAAGTCCAATCTTGATGGTTATAGGAACAGTCTGTTGGGTTATGCCAGTACCAATGGGTGCGTTATCCACAGTGGTGATGTTAAGCTTAGGGAAGCATTCAATGGTGGGTATGTTGAGTTTTTGAACAATCCCCTGATTAATGAGATTAACAGCAGCCCCAGAATAAATAATAATAATAATAATAATAATAATGTATTTGTGACAGTACGGAGGGTGGGGCCGGGTTGTGATTCTGCTAACCCGGCCCCTAATCAGGCTAATCAAGCCTCAGAGAGGGATAAAGGCCGACTGGAAGCTGCAGTGCGAGAGATAGAGATTTTTGGACAGCTGTCCGACACCTTTGTGTGTTTGTCTTTTTGTTTCCGTTTTATATTAAACTATTATTTATATTGTCAATCCGGTTCTCGCCTCCTTCTTTCAATGAATCCCTTTACAGTATTATTATTATTATTTATTTATTATTATAACAATATTATGTTGAATGGGTTCCAAAAAATAACTGTGAATGAAAAGTGAACTGATGTCTTACAACTAAATTGAACAAAAAATAGATCTGAATTCTTTAAAATCCAGATACAAAATTGAAAAATGTTTGCCAAAAAAACAAAACAAACTACTGAACACTTAGACTGGACTTACTGTTAATTTTGCTGATACACTTTCCAGTAGAATAGTTAACAATAAAGTTTTTCTAAATAAGCTTTAAAATTATACTGAAATAATGTTTATTTAGAGGTTTGTGTTTCTTTACATATTACATAGTACCAGAGTACTGAAAAATCATCCTCAAGTAGAAGTACTGTTACTTCCCAAAACATGTAGTGTGAGTACAGTAAAAGTAGCTGAAAAACTACTCATGTAAGAGTAAAAGAGTAGCTCATTTAAAAGTACTCATGAGTAGTGTATTGAGTACCGGGTTGCAAAACCTATGCCCCATTATAATGAACACTATATACCAACATTTAAAATACATCACATATCTATGATAAACACTACATGAATCTGATTCCAAAAAATAAATGTGAGACATGATAACAGAAATTAAAAGATTAAAAGTTATTTTCAATACACTTATCTCCATTTTAAATCGTAATGTATGAAAAATTACATTAAAATCAGTTTAAGTGTAGGGTCTAAATTTCCCTTAATGCCGACAGAGCATTATTGTTGTGCATAAAACATGTTCAAGCAATGCAAGGAATGCCAAAAAAAAGAAGCTAAATAAGCAGGATCACTTGGCATGTCATCTCCTGCACAATAGAGGAGGTAGGGCATGCATGTGAAAAGTTGTTTGTTACAGGGGCTACATCACGCTTAAAAAGGAATAATACACCCAGAAATGAAAATTCTCTCATCATTTACTCACCCTCATGCCATCCTGAGATGTGAATGACTTTCTTCTGCAGAACACAAATTTAGATTTTTAGAAGAATATCTCAGAACTTTTAGTGCATACAATGAGAGTGAATCAGTGCTAAAATACTGAAGCTCCACAAATCACATAAATCAGCATAAAAGTAGTCTAATCCATGTGCCTCCATTGGTTTATCCATTGGTTTATCCATTGGTTTATCCATGTCTTCCGAAGTGATATGATAGATGATATGTGGTGAGAAACAGATCACTATTGAATTCTTTTTTTACTATTAATTCTCCACCCTGCTCAGTCAATCTCTACTTTAACTTTCACTTTCTTCTTGTGTTTTTGGTGATTCACATTCTTCATGCATATTGCCACCTACTGGGCAGAGAGGTTGGACTTATATATTGATATGATTCTCACCCACACCTGTCATATCAATTCTGAAGTGATGGCTTAAACCACTGGAGTTGTATGCATTACTTTTACACTGCTTTTATGTGCTTTTTGGAGCATCACAATTTTGACACCTATTCACTTACATTGAATGGACCTACAGAGCTGAAATATTCTTCTAAAAATCTTCCAAAAATAATTTGTGTTCTTCTGAAGAAAGAAAGTCATGACAGAAAGACAGATGGCATGAGGGTGAGTAAATGATAAAATAATTTTAATTTTTGTGTGAATTATTTTTTAAGTAGCACATGGGGGCCACATTGTCCTCCTTTTGAGATACAATGTTCAACACTAAATGTTGATTTAGTTCTTGTATATTTTAATCCAAGAAATAGTAGTGTTCTCATTCTCATGCATGATGCACAATTTTCTGAAGTTTAATTAAGTATAATTATAATTTATTTTATCATCGCTACTTTCCTGGTAATTTATTATACCAATTAACACACTCTCTACATCAGGGGTAAGTAATATTAAAAACGAACAATATTTAATAAATATTATTATTAAAAATGTCACTGTTTTATTCATTAATACTTCTAAAGCTACTCAAGTTATTCAGCCAAAAGGGAGTGGTTTCTCATTTCCTTGTTATTGTTGTTTGATTAATAGCCTTTATATGATATATAGCCTACTAGACAGTGCTCAATTCAGGTACATGTACAGTTCAAGTCCAACATTTTGATACAAATATGCTATTTGTCCCACTGATTAAGTTCACTTTAGACATAAACGACTGTGTTTACATTAAATCCTCACCAAGACTGGCATTGGCAGAATAATAACATTTATTTTGATCAATATTAAAACATTAGCCACCTGTCAATCAAACAGAGTGCAGCTACAGACATCAGGAAATAAAAGGTAAATCTTTTATATTTCATCTAGATCAACCAACCAGTGGTGCTCTTGCTATCGCGTTTGATGTAATGAACACCCCTGTTCTAGATGTAGAAGATAGGCTAAATATAGAAAACTACTCAAATGTTTGACAAGTTCGAGGACATCTCTCTTTTTTAAGATAAACATCAAGATAATTTTATCGCCTAGCCCTCTTGATAACATTGCATTAATCTCTCACAACAGCCCAATAATCTCAGTGATAGATAGTTAAATTACAGGCTACGTTATAGAAACACAGAATCTTGTAAGCAGAAATATGAAAGTTACCACGATATGTTTCTTCAAATTAGAGGCAGAATTAATGCTGATATATGGCTTGAGCAAGTTAAACTCACATGACACGATCATGCAATTGGCCCTTTTCACTGCGAAAAGCCCTTTCAGGTGATGTTCAGCTGTAAACTGTGTAAACTTGAGGCATTCTCCACAGTTGGCACCAGCTCTGCAGCTGCCATTCAAGTTTTTTACATGTGATTTAATTTGATGGGAGTCTCGAGGCTTTCTCTAGCCAATCATGTTGATAGATACAAATAAAATCAGGACAGGGAAGTAGCAAAAACAGACAGTGGGAGAATAGCGCAGTAAAAGTACCGTTACAGCACTTAAAATATACTCATGTAAAAGTAGACCATTTTTAAACTACTTAAAAAAGTAAAATTCTTGGGAAAAAGTAGTTACAGTAATGTGAGTATTTGTAATTTGTTACTTTACACCCCTTCATAGTACCCCCAATTATTTGCACACAATAAGATATTCGATCAGGATTGATATCGTCTGATACTGAGATTTCACTGAGATTTCAGATATCGTAATTGGATCGGAAGGGAAAAAAGTGGTATCGGTGCATCCCTGGTTTTATGCATAATGCCATAGCATGACAGCATTACCTAACTGTAAAGTGACTTAACTACTTCCAATCAATGACAATGATATTAAAAAAAAATGGCTTAAAGTGACTTTGATGATGTGATGAAGGACAGTGAACTGATGGAGAATTTATCAAGGTAAGCTATACATGCAGTCTGCAATGACTACCATATTGATCACTGTTAACAGAAATAATCACTTTCAGATTCATTCTTCATCACTATGTCCTACTGTATTGATTTGGCATTACTCATTAAGGCCCTACACAAGTGAAAAACATAGTGAGAAATAGTGTGTGTGGGTTATATTTGTAGATATATATATTTGTGCATGCAAGTGTGTGTTGAATCAGTTTTTAATGCAGTGATGTATTATGAGGTGTGGTTCTTTGTTTCCTCTCAATATGCTATCCCTCTTTGTTGGTGGTATTGCTTTTCATGTTAAAGAGTAGTGCATGTGCAAGGGTGGAAGAGGGGATTCTCTGCAGGACATAAACCCACTTCAGATAAAATGAGTGTAACAATATCAGGATTGGCAATGAGGAGGAAGGAACCGGCTGATCAGTCAATGTAAGGTAGGTATTAATGATACAACTCAACATAAAATAAATATAAACAAACATGCAGCCACGTGCATCTCTCTCTCGAACTGGCCCCTCTGGCTTGTCTTTATCCCCCTTCCGTCTGATTAGCCCTCCTCTTTGTCACAATGTGATTACAAAAACAAACTGGAATGGTGGTTAGAATGAAATAATTATAAATGTGAACATACAGAATCATAAACAAAAAGATGTAGATTTTTTTTTCCCATATATGAGTTTTCACTCTCTCCCTTTGTTTTTTCTATCGCTCCATTGCTCTCTTTCTATATTATAGAGTAAGAGCTGTCCTCTCTAAAATGTAGTCCTCTCGATAACAAATATATTTATTTACTATATCACTATATTTAAATTATATATCTCTTGTCTTCTTCTCTTCACCTTCAGCCTCACACTCATCAGCTGTGTCCAAATTCAAATACTTCTGCACTATTCTACACAATTTTGTAGTGTAAGTATTGTGAGTAGTGTGTCCATACTAAAAATTGAACTAGAGGAACGGTACAACGTGTACCCAGATGAAGTACATCTTCAGCCTTCATTCAATGATCGACCCTGTCCTACGTAACAGAAGGAGCGGAGTTACCTGTCCATGATGTAGGCCTGATAAATCAATTGTAGGTAATGATGAATGTCAACCAGCGAACATTCTGCGAAGATTTCACCCTGAAAATATGCAATATATGCTTTATCATTACTCAACACTGTGTGAATATGCACATTATTTGAGATATATGTCTTGGACTGAGGCTGGCATGCATGCTAAAGCAAACAGTAACACATCACATGTGCTTGAAACTTTTGAGACAATGCTACCCTATGAACATTCATACACTATATAGGTGAGTGCATAGAGCTTAATGGAAATGCAAAGTGTATAGTCATTTGAGACAGCTGGTCAGACTACCATCACCTCCAACCTCACAGAGTTTGAAAATACACTCACCGCCTGCCTCACCTCCTCATTTATGCCTACTGACTCAAATTTACATGCCAAAGAGATTTTTAAGTCACTTTTCGAATGTAAACTCACATTCAGCCATTCGTGTGATTCCTTGATTTGATCCACCAGGGTCCTTAATTGGTCCAGGGACACAGGTGGACAAGAGAAGCCACAGAGACTGAGACAGTAATGGCGGGTAGACTAAGAGGCAGTTTGATATAGATACATTCCTCATACTCATATTTTTTGACTGACTGTCATGTACCTCTGCTCCATCTGTGCTGTTGTTATGTGGGGTTTTAACCCTGTGGATATTTTGGTTATCTCTCTCAAAAAATGCACTTTGTGCTTGTACTGGTGAGAGGAGAGGACACAATTGTGGTTTCAATCCACATGAGAAATAACTGCTGAGGCCACATCTGTAGGCGGCAGCGGTGCAATAACTGAGCTCAGGCTTGGCTTCACTGGACCAAGAGGACATGCCCATTTTTTGCCCCGTTGAGGACTCCTGGAGGAGCAGTGCTTAACTTAACCCCTGCATCCCAGAACAAAACACACATACACACACTACTGTGGCTATAATTGTGAAAATCTCTGCCCTGCAGTCTATATAACTCTGCCCTTAGCCTGCAGATCAAGTGCATATTGTGTGTGAATGTATGTGTTCATAGTTGAACTCTCAAAGCATAACAGCAATGGCATGATTCTCTGTCACATTAGTTAGTAGATTTTTACTCAGTCACCATTTACTTTACATCTTTTTTCATACAATGAAAGTGAATGATGACTGAGGCTAACATAGTAGTACTTCTAAATGTATAACAACCCTGCTCAGGGTAAAGTGAGAAAGTAATGTGATGGATAGACATTAGAAGGTGGTGTGTGATGAGGAGGAGGGCGTGTCCAGGCCGTGAGGGTGCACAGCCGGCATTGAGTCTTGAAATCAGTGGGAGAGAGAGATATAGGGGAGCCGGAGATGGCAGTTCGAGGGAGAGAGAGACACACACGGCCGCTGTGTTTGTGTTTATATTTGTTTTGTGTTGTTTTAAGTTTGAGTTTTAATCATGAAAGTTTACATTGACTGTTCTGCCAGTTCCCACCTCCTTCTTGCCCATCCTTTACCAGTTACATTGGTGCCAATCCCCAGGAAGGAGGAGGGATGCACTGTCGTGGAGTCCTCACCACTGCCATCTGCCAGGAGAACAGCCGTGGCAGTCTGCCTGAGGATGGAGGAGTGGCTAAGGACCAGGTAACGGCGTGTCAGGGGACCAGCGATCAATTTTTTTCTCTCTCTCCCCTCACCCTCCCATCGTCTCTCCCCAGGTTCCCAGGACCATCGGCTGGCAGAATGGCCGTAAGGGCAGCATCTCAACTCCAGAGATGGGTCAGGAGTAGGCCAGTCAGGATGGCGCCCTGGTCTGAATCGGGGGGGAGGAGTGTGACGACGAGGGCATGGCTGGGCCGTGAGGGTGCACGGCTGGGGCTGAGTCAACTTATCAGCGGGAGAGAGAGAAAAACAGGAGCCGGAGATGCACGTTCGGGAGAAGAGACATGTCACATCCAAACTGGCATTCAGAGCAACTGAAACAATTGGATTCCTCTCTGCTTTGTACTTCAGTGAGACTGGACTCATTTAGACATCAATGTGGGACTTGTGAATGTATATGCTATTCCTGCAGACTGTCAAACTCCTGCAGAAAACTTTAAGCTGCTAAAACACAGCGACACAACTGTTTTCTCAAATTCCTTAGAGTTCATGTACACTGCTCACATATACAGCATGATGTGCATTTACAGCAATGTAAAAAGCAGCAGTATATTAGAGTTTTTTTATACTAGATTAATTTGGTGGTTACGTTGGGCAACGTTTACTTGTTGGTTGTGTTCCAACATTTGCAGCCAAGAAACAATGTTTTGCAATGCTCTTTGAGCTCTGAGATTAATTTAGCATCCATTCACTAGATGGTCTGGTCATGATTGTCTGAAAAATAAACTTGGTTGAGATTTTTTGAAAAGTGTTTATTATGGCAGAGGGCTGAATGTGTCTGGGAGGGGAGGTGAAGAGAAGGAAAAAGAGTGATTCATTTATTTGGTTTGATTTTCACTCCTAACCTTCCCTCACTCTTGCAAATGGAGCGAATACGGAAGGTGGTGTGGTTATCTTTCTTTACATCAACAAATAAAAGGCTCCAGTAGACCACAGGGGCCAGCTAATTTTCCAAACCAGTGAAGAGGCTTTTATATGAGGAACACCTCTTCCATCCCACCTCACTCTTTCAGTCTCACTCACGTTCTCTCACTCACATACCCTGAAAACTCTGCCTCTTTCATTTCCATTGCTGTTTTATTTGGTGTTTATGTTTGTGTACGTCACATGTCCACTTGTCTACGTTGGACGGAGTCATGTTGGATTTGCATCAGGACAAGCTTTAATCTCCTCCCTGCCATCTAATCTCCTCATATTAAGATTCTCCTGGACAATAATATGGCTGGGCCTCCACCTTGGCTGGACAGGTGACAGGACAGCACAGGGCAAGACGGACTCAACCACCCACAAGCTTACAGACATATGCAAACATACACACTACTCTCCAGAGAGGAGATTAATTAGTCTTAATCTAAAATAAAGCTTGTGTATTTTTTGTGAACTTTGGGGCCACTTTCCCTCAGTATGATTACGTACTGTGATCAGTCCTTCAGCATGACCAGCTTCCTTATTCAGCGCCATCTGCAGCTCAGAACACTTGGCCTCACCGACTGGCCTTCAGGGACCAGATGAATCATGAGAACTAGTGAACTAAAGGGAGAAAGAGCAGAACAAAAAATAGAAATTATACTCTGCAACTATTGTTGTGACAAAGAATGCTATGCAGCACATGTTCCTGGATTAACATCCTTGTCTTGGCTCTGCAATATTAGTAGCATTAGTATAGGTGCCTACATACTGTAGTTTATGCCGCAGTAGAGAACATTGCAAATCCATTGATTTTTAATAGGGTGTTTGTGTTTCAAGTATGTAGAGGAAAAAGTTAAGGGTTTGCGAAAGTGACATCATGCAATCCATGTAATCAAAGGTTTTACTTATTTTTTTGCTGTTTTGTAGTCAGAATGTCAGAGAGGCAGGTCCATTTGTGCTTTTTGAAATCCAATTCACTGTATTTCAGCTTGTTTTCAAACAGACATAACTCTTTTCATAGCCTCAAATTGAATGTTTCATATGCACATTTGTCCATGCAATCTTTCTCGAGCTGCTCTAAGATTTTTTTAATTAAATACTACTGGTCAGCATCAGCAGTAAACAGCATCCCACCCTGCCCGCATGTATTTAGGAACTTCCCTGCCAAGATCTACTACTAGATAAACAGCACCAAAGCATTTGGCAGCAAGCGTAGACTGATCATTTTGTTTTGCACACACACACACACACACACACACACACACACACACACACACACACACACACACACACACACACACACACACACACACACACGTTGTGTTTCCATGTTTTATGGGGACTTTCCATAGACATAATGGTTTTTATACTGTACAGACTTTATATTCTATCCCCTAAACCTAACCCTACCCCTAAACCTAACCCTCACAGAAAACTTTCTGCATTTTTACATTTTCAAAAAACATCATTTAGTATGATATATAAGCTGTTTTCCTCATGGGGACCGACAAAATGTCCCCACAAGGTCAAAAATTTCGGGTTTTACTATCCTTATGGGGACATTTGGTCCCCACAAAGTGATAAATACACGCTCACACACACACACACACACACACACACACACACACACACACAGATCCAAACAAATTCTTTCTAGACATGTTGTACAATACAAAGATCCTTCACCACAGTTGCAGCTTTGAATAGCTCCTTGATTTGCTCAGCCGCCCACTCCAGAGAGAGGGCCCATGCTCTCCTCTTTGATTTATGTGTTTTGCAACAGGATTCCTATGCATGCAACCCAATAATGTGATGAAATGTGTAGAATCGCTGGCCAGGCCACATGCATGCAGACATAAACAGAGTGCCTAATGACACTCAGGCCTCACTATTCGGCCACTTTCAACTCAATCCTAAACACTAGCAGCTGGGTCGATGTGGCACCAGAGATGTTTATTGAGGGACTTTAGCCCATCAACTTATTGTCAACAGTTCAAGAGCTTGTCAGCGGACCCACCAGATGTGTTGTAGCAAGAGAAAGAGAGAAAGGGAAAGAGAGAGAAAAGAAGGGAAAACTACATGAGAATAGCTCTCTGTCTCTGCCTTAAGCTCTTGGAAAGGGTAGAGGTGGTGTAGTCTTTCCTTTCTCTGTCTCTCTTTGTTAGAGTGATTTTTTTGTAAGTGTCAAATCAGGACACACAGGGGGTATCCTAATAATTTCTATGTTGGTGTCTCTAAATGAGAGAACATTTCTTACAGTGCAGTTGGTAAATTTCTCATTAATGACATATCCTTAGTTTAAAAGGGTGTTTCAACCATGCTTACACAAGCCAAGAATTAAATACATTTAAATTAAGTGATTATTTTGACTTCGGTCAAACAGTTCATAATTTCGGAACATTCATTAAATAAGAGCCACACCATCAAACCACACACAAGATATGACAGCATGCTTACATGCTGATGCTCGTGAGTACTGACTGCTTTATTTATACAAAGTACTCAATGCTAGTGATGTAAGTTCAAGATAAAATTTATTGTTACTTAGCATTTACACAGGTGTACAAGAGATATACAAATATTTCACTAAAGGGCCAAAACAGCAACAGACGAACACTTACAAATGGTAGAAACAGCCAGGTAAACTTTAGCCAATGTCTGACTTACCTCCATTTACCTCTTTGGGCATTTCTCCAGCATAGCTAGCTAGCTAACTTGAAAAGTGGTCTGCACCAGGATGCTGGAGCTAGAGTGTAAAATTCACGCTACTAGATACATTGCAAGCTGATTTACTGCAAGATGTATGAGAATGAGAGTATTGGCAACTCACAATTTAATGGTATGAACAGCTTTTCCTACAATCATTTACACATCTGCAATGTCATCATATGGAGAACCACAAACAAAACCAGAAACGGTAGCTAGAAAGACATGGAGGAGAATCAATTTTAAATCAGTGAGCTTAACTGCTGAAACCGGGACATATAAAATGTTTTGACAAACTGTCAGCACCAGCCTGATCTCATGGAATTTATGTAACTGTGGTGATGTTTTTGCAAAATGATATTACCTGGTTCCTTAAACATATCATGGCAGTTCCAAGGTGAAATGTCCACTGTGTAGTGCTAGAAATGAGTTCTCAAACTCGATAGAGGATTAACTTTGGTTTTTAAAGTTAATTCTCTATCGAGTTTAAAATCAACAACATGTACCTACCTCCCTACCCTAAACATTAAACCTAAACCTAACCAATAGTGTCATAAAAAGCAAAATTCACATGAAAAATGCAATTGCTGTGGCAACCATATCAATTTGTGGGGCGTGGTCAAGTGCCAATCCGGGAGGGCGCTTGCACCTGAGCTAAATTATGTCTAAAACCTGTCTCTAATTTCAGTGAGCATGGGGAGAGAGGCATAAAGTTGGCCACAGAACCTCCAGTTAGGGAGAAGAGAAACACGCGCCAGTCTAGTGTTGGCATGATATGAGAGAGTCTATTCATATAAAATTATTGTGTTATTGTGAAGCTGTAAAGTACTGGAGATCATTAATTAAAGGCTGTACCTGTGAAACAAAGAAACCAGTTTCCTGTGTTCTCCTTACCCTCCTGGCCTTAAGTTTGTTACACCCTTAACCCGTACTTTTGCATCACAAGTACAATGTATTATCAGTTGAGCTACCACACAAATTTACCACACCTGAACAAGGCACCACTGGGGCAGTGGTGGCTCAGTGGTTGAGGCTCAGGGTTACTAACCAGAAGGTTGGGGGTTCAAGCCCCAGCACCACCAAGATGCCACTGTTGAGCCCTTGAGCAAGGCACTTAACTCCAGGTTGCTCTGGGGGAATTGTCCCTGTAATAAGTGCACTGTAAGTCGCTTTGGATAAAAGCGTCTGCCAAATGCATAAATGTAAATATAACAAGCTTTTAAATGTTGTTGGTTATGTAATGAAAACTTAAAAATGTATCACCTCGAGAGTTATAAACTACAGTCTGTGGAACAGAGTGAGAAGTGTTTCTGAACTGCCAGTCTAATTCAATTTAAAATAATAAAAGAAAAACATTCTTTGATGAAAAGGATTAGTAAAACAATACATATGTAGCCGGTGGTTTTAAAGAAACAACACAGGATACAAAAATATATTTTTGTGGTTTTATTCTGAGAAAAAAAATCATATTTTATTTAATAAGAAAATAAACAAAATACAGAAATGTAATTATGTTTCAACAAAATATGGTAGGGGCTGATGTAAAAAGAAAATGCAAACAGGGCATTAGCCCACCAACATGCCTAAGCAAACATCATCTTAATACATGCCTATATAATTTATAGCATTTTATACATTTAACACATGCATAAACACACGGTATTTTATGCATTTAACACATGCTTAAATCACTCACAGTATACCATATATTTAACACACGCTTAAATCACTCAAAGCATTTTATGCATTTCTAACCAGCATGTGTAACAGTTTAAAACAATATTATTCTCATTACACATGTTCACTTAATTGTAAAACATCTGGGCTTTAAATAACTAAGTAAGTCATGATCCATTCCCAATCCACATACTCAGTTCCTGCACGTGTGCACAAATGTTGGCAAACCCCACAGATGCAATCCATATGCATCCTCCAAAAATAATACACAACAAACACTCATCTCCAACATACCACTCATCCGAACACACATCCAATGCAACCTACAAGCACCTTGTGTAGAATTCTACATTTACTCAAAGAACCATCAACCAATGAACTGAGCTCTCCTGCACAACCCGTATTCCCACATCTTCAACAAAAGAGTGTGCCGGAAAGCGGGCATCACAAAACTCTGGTGTCACAAGATTCCGATCTCAAAGAGGCCACGTCCAGTTTATGACTAGAGCTAAATTACATTTCTAATTAAATTCTATAACATTTCTCCACTTGGCTACACATACATTACATAAAAAACCTAGATTACATACACACACAAAAAAAAAAAAAAAAAAAAATGTTATTGCCATGTAAAATTATTTAGCAAAAAGGTAGTTGCGTGATTCCATGTGGCCCCTGCGTTATTCTATGAGGCCAGGTTGGTCGGCACACTAGGACATGTTGGGAAACCGGGACTTTCCCATTTAATCTGGTCACCCTGCTCTCAGTTCCTCTGAGGCCAGCTATCATCCTTAGTTTATTATTATTTTTTTATTATATAAGGTAATGCTTTACTGTCTCTTTGTTAAACACTTGACATGTATTACATTACTGTAATTAATTAATAACTATAACAATGTGTAATTACAAGCAGCTCTGCAAAATTAGTCAATCAATACAAAAAATTCATTAGTATGACACAGTGACATAAAACACTGCAAATCAAGTATGACTTATAACAGTAATATATTTTGTTTAGGTGGATAACAATCATTGGTTAAAGAAATAAGCCAGCCACATCACAGCAAGAATGAGACAAATGTCTCCACTGAACTCAGCAGGCTGTTATGCAATACGCCTCCATGTCCAGATGAGCATAATATGATTTGTATTTGTGTCCATTTTAATCGCTTGAGCTAAATGAGAATTTAATTGGTTTGCCACCATTTTCACATTAAGGCACTCAGAGGCTCTGGCCACCTCGTTCACGTCCCCTAACTCTTTTAACATTTAATGAATAATATGAAAATATGAAATAAAATGAATAACAGGAGAGAGTAGCAATTTGCTATTGGGTTACACAGTCGCATAGCATGAGCGGATAGATAGATCTGTGTATGTTGCATAGAGGCCAGCAGCGTTCCCAGCCATACTAATGAGCGTACCTATGTAAATGAAGTAAATAATGTGTGCGGGTAAACAATTTCTTCTTTCACTCTGCTGGGAAACACATACCCAAACTTACAGTACACACATACACACTTTCTTGAGCCATATCACACATGCCAAATATGATCGGCCCATGTGTGTTCCCCTCAGATAACTTCTTGGTCATAAAGATGCAAAGTATAGACATGAGGAGGAAGAGAGGAGGTGACAGAAAGACACTAAGCACTTTTCTAGAGTAGTGTTTTTTTCTAAAGCCAGTTTTAAAATCCAGTGTTTTATCCAACTAAAACACATTTAATTTATAGGCTAAGATTTCAAGGCTAATGTTTTGAACACACGCTTCTCCATATTGATGTTGTCTGCACTTGAACTGTTGTCTTTGCAAATGACCCATGCTTTACTAGCAGATATTCACCAGGACTGGCCGTTTACACAAATTTCACACTGGATAAAATAGATCCTGCAAGAGAGGAAGGTAAATTGTAGTGCCTTAAATACAAATGAATTGTGTGTAGCACTCAATATTTGTTATATCTGACATTGGCACTTTCAACATCAATATAGTGATGATATTCCAGTACAATACAGTTTTAAATTAGACATTCCCTCTTTTAAAAACCAATTTAAGACACTTCCCTTGGCCCAATGCACAGACCAAAAACAATACCACAACAGGGCTATAGTTGACCTGAGAGACAAGGCAACAGCCTTCAATGCAATCAAAAGATGAATCAAATCTAAATGTAAATCTTTGAGAGACAGGGTGAGATAGTGTGGATGTTTTTGAGTCTGTTTGAAGGGGCCACAGCTGTGGTCGATTCTCTGGCAACCCTGCGGCCCTCTGTCCCCTGTGCGGGCTTGCCTTTTATATCTGCTACAGCTGGAGAACAGTATCACACCTATTTTTGCACCTGAAGGCATTCATACGCATGCGCACGCGCGCGCACACACACACACACACACACACACACACAATCATGTTTGTGCAGCTACCCTTATGAGGACTCTCCATAGACATTCACATTTTTATACTGTACGAACTATAGATTCTATCCCCTAAGCCTACCCCTAAACCTAACCCTCCCCTAAGCACTTCCCCTGGGGGAATCTCCACTGCCATTTTGGAAGTCCATTCCACTTCATTCAGTGAGCAAGGGAAGTTTCTGACAGACCCTCAACCTCTCAATTTTGAGAGGGAGCAAGTTTACTCTGATGTACACTTCAGGCAGCTCAATATCCCACAATACAACCGATTGTGATGTGACAGCAGATTGCACTTCATAAATCCCACCCCCACACAAACCTAATGTATGATGGAAGGTAAGTTAGGTCAATTAAGCAGTTTAGAAACGTTTTAGTGATATTTAACAGCATAATACTTGTAGCTACCTTAAACTGTTTATCACACAGTTATAGCCTATGTGTTCATTGTTATGTTAACATTTTAATTTGTGTAAATCTTGTTGAATCCTTTCTAACTTTGAAATGGAATGCATCCCAAGTGTCAATTCTGGGTACACTCCTACCTTTTTAATATGTATAGGTATGTGTCTGTCTGTTTGTGGAAGTGGAAGAAAATAAGCTTTGTGTGTGTTAAGTGTTGAGTAACTGACCATTCAATGATAGTATCAGATAGCCAAGGGTGTAGCAGCCAGGGGGGAAATGGGGGACACATCCCCTGCACTCTTTATAAAAGGTAATTCGGTCCCCCACGCTTTTCCCAGCTAAATCCATACCAAGTTCAAATGGTGGATTTGTATTCAGTATTCTTTGTGTTTTGTTACTTTGGGCTGATTAAGCAACCATCCAGCCAATCAGAGGTGAGTTTCATGAGCAAAACAACCCTTATGAAATAGGCCATCAGTCAGACAGTCTAATCAAAAAGGCTCAGTTCACTTCAACAAATGCTCATTTATCCATGTTTTTTATCAGCATTGATGTTGAGTTAAATTTATAATGTAGATATGAGGAACACACAAACGAGAGTTTTTATCAGCATATCGTTCTTGAGTGGGACCTTTATGTGAAGTGACTGCGGAAAAAAAAGGACAATCTTTCTTTTAAGCACACATTGTAAGTGCAGTTTATATCAGTGACTGAGTCTTCATTAAGTTATGCTTTTTAAATTATGTTTGTGAGGCAATAGTTTGATCGGTGCTTTTGGACTATTTAAGCAGATAACTAGATATGTGTTAAATATGTAAAGCTATTTTTAATATCAGCTCCTGTTCATCAACTCCATGTTGATGTGCAGTCGACTAACTATAAGAAAAAGATAGAACTGCTGTGTTCGTAGAACACATATGCATTTTACTGAAGTTAATAGATATGTAGACACATTTTTATACATGAAAACATACAAAGTTTATTGACACTCAAGATAATATAAGACTATCATTGTTGTCTTTTGATAAAAGTCATGGTCAGCAGCTCAAAAACTGTTGGGAAATGATAGATTTGCTTTGTTCTTATAATGCATAAAACCTCTACTAAAGTCTCTTTGTAGGTCCTTAGACATGCATTTTAAAGGATTTCAATTTTATGCTGATCGTTGATTCAGTGAATAACTAATTTCACACAAGGCATCACCAGTTGGCATCAACAGAAATGGTCACTGAACGAATCATTAAATGGATCTGAACAAATTTTGTTGAATATAGTCAAAACACTTGAGCCACTTGGATACATTTAAATACAATGTACAAGCACAGAGTAAACAATTCAATTGTGCACATGCACAACTGGCATTATTGTCATTGATTAAATAATTTATTCAAGGTCCAGCTTGTGCTCAGTCTTTTATTATCATGTGTCAAACAGAAGCAAGTGCTCCAAAAGATACCCTTAATTTTTGCAGCTAATTTTGTATTTAATTTGCAATATCTGAATCTATAAAATACTACAAGTATATAATACTTTTATATTAATATAATACTTATATCATATTTAAATATTAATACATACTGTAATATATAAATACTGTACTGTAATATTGGGTCTGTGCGAGCCACCTACTGACAGCTACACCCTTGTAGTTAGCTGTAACACTGGGTACATAGAGTAAAAGAGGAACAGAAGAGACGCATGAGTAAATACTTTAAATCATTTAATAACAATCGCTGGAGTGGAACAAACAAAAAAGCTAAACAGGGTAACATTACACAACAAAACACTTCAAGGACTGAAAGGGAATGAACAAAACAGGATGGTATTTATACAAACAAAGGCCTATGATGAAATGGAGGACAGGTGAGGATGATAGGGAACAGATGGAAGTGATGAGGGCTGTGAATTCTGGGAAATGTAGTCCAGGAGGAAACTACAAAATAAGAGTCTGTGAAGAACATGAGGGAGACAGACTGTGACAATAGTTATTTAACTATAACATATTTAATGTTTTCCTTTTTTACACCCCCCTCCCCCAAACAAAAAATTTGTTTAGCAATATTTTTAATATAGATTCTGTAAACAAAATGTGTGAAAAATACATATCTATAGTATTTATATGAGGATACAACAGTACATTCAAATGTATTTATTTATTTTTTACACATTATCAAATACATATTTGTTTTTGCATTGTGGATACTTTGATTTCTAATGTTTTTATACTGACCCTTACAGTAACAAATCCCTTAACCTTGAAAAGATTTTGGCATTTTTATTTTTGACAAGACATTATTTGGTATGTTTATTAAGGGATAGTTACTCACCCCCATGTAGTTCCAAATATTTATTTTCTTTAGTGTAACACAAAAAAAGATGTTAGGCAGAATGTCAGTCTCAGTCACCATTCACTTTCATTGCACATAAATCTTATATCATACTTAAATAGAAACAAATATAAATAGTGATGAATAGAGACTCAGTCCATGACATTCTGTCTAACACCTCATTTTAAGTTCCATGTGAGAAAGAAAGTTATATATGTTACCGGGTGAAAATTACATGACGCTTAAATGTATAACTGATTATAAAAGTCCCGTATTAACAATAGTATGAGTACAGTGAGCACAGCTGCCTTTCTCATCCAGTTTCTCATCCTCATGTTGAGAGCAAATTTCACCAATATTCATCAAAAAGCATGAGTTTTATTGAGACCATTTTGTGCACAATTGCATGTGAATGTAAAGTGTTAAATTGTGTTTTTCTTGTTAAATCCAGACGGGAGTTAAAAGCACTTTATGAGCCCTCCTTGTGAACTCCAGAGTGACAGCTCTATTTCTCACTCTAGTAAGTGTGTGCGTAATGCATATATGTATATGTGTCCGTGTGTGTGTGTGTGTGTGTGTGTGTGTGAGAGAGCTTAAGTGAGGAGGAGCACGTGAGTGTGTCCCCAGATATTTCAGGTAATATAGAAACTGTTCTATTGATCAAGTGTATCTAGCTTTGATACAGCTCAAGCCTTTGTTGCTAGTTCGAAAACGTCATGTTAGAACTAGCAACAGAGGTCGTGCTGCTTTATGGCATTGGAGTAACAAGGTAGTGTGTGTGTGTTTGAGTTAGCGTGAGAGATAGAGAGGGGGAGGGTTAGCATGTGACACTGATTAGGGCAAAATACAATAAAACATAAAACGTTTTAAATATTAAAAGATATTTTGGATAATAGAAACTGTTGTAATGATCAAGTTGCAGGGGTGCGACTCTATTTGTTGGTCGCAATTAACAAGTCTCAATGTGTGTGTGTGTGTGTGTGTGTGTGTGTGTGTGTGCGTACTCGTGCATATGTGTGTGTGAGCGTGTGTACGTGCGGGAAAGATGAGGGAGCTTTTTAACCAAAATTGAAATAAATGTAGGACATTATAGACATTGTTTGACACTCTTAACCGATTTACTTTCATGTTTTTGTATATATGGTTATTTTGCTGTGGTAGCATGTATGGTGTATGTATGTGTGTGTGTGTGTGTGTGTGTGTGTGTGAGTGAGACGAGAGAGAAAGAGAGGGAGCCCATGGATGCTTTTCAATTGAAATGGAAATACATTTAGGGTATTATAGACATTGTTTGTCATTTTTATCCTTGTTTCATTTGGTTATTTTGTTGTGGTAGCCTGTAGGGTTCTATGAAATTACTGAAATAATTTGGCAAAGTAATATGGAACTGGAACTATTTCATAGCTGTGTGTTTACATGAAAAGTAAAGTTTACATGAAAAGTAAATGCACACCATAGAATGTCTGTCAACCAATGAGAATCAAGCATTCAACATACCTGTGGTATAACACAAGATATTGTACTTTAAGGTGGTTGTTGTGATGTGCATGTTAAAAAGTAATTTTTATGAAATCTGAGTGGCCTTCTGTATACATGTTTCTGTGTTTTGCTACATTTTCAAGTGTTATACAGGACACTACTGTTGTTTATGTGTTTAGGTTCCACAATTGATGTACAATTAATTTATTGTCAACAGACCAATTGTGTGTTTTTTTTTGTTGTTTTTTTTTTTATTTTACCAAATGCTGTTGTTTTCACCAAGCTTCAATAATTTTCTGATAAAAACACCACAAGAGTTTAAGTGGGTTTATTTATTTATTTTTTTAAGTTTTTTGTCACAATCTTCCTTTTTTGAACTTCCAAAAAGCTTTTCTCAATGTTGCTTACCTTTGGTTTGCCTTGTGTCCTGCCCATTTCTTAATCAGTGGGCCATGAATACGGCAACACTTTTTGGTACCAGAAAAGCGGGCTGGATGCTTAGTGAGGTCAAAGAAGTCTCGGAGGATTACTTTCTCCTGCTCTGTGGCCTCAGTGCTGGATGGTGTTGAAGTGCTGTCGACTTTGACAGGTTCATACTTGGTGCCTGTATTTCTGTTTTCATCTGGATCAGGGTGGTGACCATCACGGGCCGTGGATTCGAGGTGGCGGCGTGAAGACCGCGATGCTAACTTAAAGGTAGCGGTAGGTCAGGGTTCCCTGGGTAGCGGTAGGTCAGGAAATACATATGGTTATTCTCAACTTTCGTCTGACTCTATTTCAGTGACAATGGCTCTGATCAATGCAATATCTCTCTCTAACAAATCCTTTATCCTTATATTTTTTCTCTCTCATGAATTGGATTTTCTATTTGTTACGGAGACTTGGCTCAGCAACAGTGACAAGGCTCCTCTTTATAAACTTTCACCTCCTGACTGTAGCTACATTAGCTCCCCTAGGACAGTCGGTAGGGGTGGGGGCCTTGCAGTTATTTTTTAAAACAATTTTAAATGCAGACTACATCTTGGGACTTGTTTTATTCTCCCTTTACATGTCTCCCATTAGGAAAGATCTTTGATAAGCACAGCATACACTACCATCTGTATGCTGATGGCTCTCAACTTTACTTTCCTATTAAACATGGGAAGCAACCCTCTTTTGAGTCTCTGTATAAATGCATTGCCGATGTGAAGTGTTGGTTGGCAAACAACTTTCTCCAATTAAATGAGGATAAGTCAGAGTTTATTTTTTTTGGTCAAAGGGGATGTGTGGTAAATTTAGTTGGCAACTTGTCATTGCTTCCAGGGAAAAAACATTTCCGATGTGAAAAACTTGGGCGTTATTTTTTACACTAAGCTCAAGTTTGATCAGCAAATAAATGCTGTTGTTAAAATAGCTTTTTCCACCTTAGATCTATAGCAAAGTTGAAGTCCATTCTCTCTTTTGATGACTTGGAGAAGGTTGTGAATGCTTTTGTGTCTTCTCGTTTGAACTATTGTAATGCTTTGTATCTGGGTGTGAGTCAGGCCTCTCTCTATTGCCTGCAGCTGGTCCAGAATTCAGCTGCCAGGCTTTAAACTGGAACCAGGAAAAATACCATATTACCTCAGTATTGATTTCCCTACATTGGTTAATCCAATATAGAATCCAGTACAAATTGTTGCTATATGTATTTAAGGCTCTCCATGGTTTAGCACCAGAGTGCATCTCTGATTTAATAAGTTTGCATCAACCTTCAAGGTCTCTCCACTCTGGTGATCAGCTGTGTCTGTCGGTTCCTCGATCTCGCCTTAAAACTTGAGGTGATAGAGCTTTTGCGGTGGCAGCCCCTAGAATTTGGAACGAGCGTCTGTCGGACATGAAATCATCTCCGTCTCTAATGTCTTTCCAGGAGGCCTTAACAACGTATTCATTTTCCCTAGCTTTTAGTTAATTGCATCATACATTGTACTATGTTGATTTTTCTTATCCTGTCTTTGTTGGGTTTAAATGCTTGTTGTATTCTTAAGCTGTATGTATGTGATTTTATTTGTTGTAAGTCCATGTACAGCACTGAAGTACCCAGTGTGGTTTTTGAAAGTGCTCTATAAATAAAATGGAGTTGAGTTGAGAGGTGTCTCCTAGACACAGAATGAAGAAAAGTTTCTTCAAAGAAAGGCTCCATGGGGAAGACAGAGACATGCATTGTACTGCTAAGTGGCTTAAGATAATTGTAACCAACAAGCCACCCTTGCCATACTTGGGGTATGTTGAATTAGACATTCAAGTGATAGGGCTAATTATACCTGAGTGTGGGTTCCCGATAGTCTGTGATGGGGATTTTGCAGAGCCAGACTCAACTCTCCCTGGCATCACTGGAATAATTGCTCAGAGATGCAGACAGTTGGTTCTTACTGAGTTCGACACCACTCTAGGAAGAAAGTTGGATGCTGTGTGGAGAGAAGCTTTCCATCGAGGGCAGAAATGTGAGCTAGTTGAAACAATGTCGACAGCCAGAGTAAGTGGCAAGCACAAAAAACATATGCCAGCGTCTTCTGTAGACACAGTATATGCTATAATGCACAAGATACGTATCTATTGATAATGATGCATGGATGTTGCTAGAGCCAGGAAACACACCATTACCTGGTGGATTGATCCCCATCCCCACATTAGTGTCATCCTGTAGTCAAGTGATTCCAGTCCAAGAAGCAAACCTTTCGGAGGATTTTCCGATTGATGCCCTGTTGGGTCAGGAGCCAGTGACCTGCAGTGAACCTGACTGGTTGATGCTACACGCACAATGACTCCAAGATGCACATGTCCGAACAAAAGAGTGTGCTGAGAAGAAGGCTTCAGAAAGTGTTACACACCAAGAAGAGTATATTGGCCAGCAGTAGAGGTCAGACAACATGTATACCTGTGACATCAACCACCAGGAAGAAACAAGACTAAGGAGGCATGGTCATCTACAGGTTATAGATTAGTAGAGGTTCAGGGATCGATGTATGTGGTAGAGCCTGTTGAAGGATGTCCGGTCAAGAGGGTGCACAGATCCAACATCAGGACCTGTATGATTCCAGTCCCAGTGCCAACACCAATTAGTCAGAAACTTCATTTGGTAGATGTACCTACCTCAGTATCGGAGCCAGAGATACCCTGACTGGATGCACAATGGTTGCTGGTGGAGTAAGATCAATGCCGAAGTGAGAAGCAAACACCAAACCCAGCATTTGAGGAGCTGGACCAGCCAGTTACTGGGCCTGAAAATAGTTCAAGTGATCAGAGAGAGGAAACTGATGAGAGTGTTATTTCAGGGACCAATATTTGTTAGGTCCCCGTTGATACCCTGGAAGTGAGGTCAGAAACTTCTGTGCCGGAATCAGAAAGCTTTATCTTACCTGTTGAAATACCAAGTCAAGTCAATTTTATTTGTATAGCGCTTTTCACAACACACATCGTTTCAACTTTAATGTCTATAATGTCGATGAATCATCATTGTGTAATTAGATAAAATACGGTTGTTCATCGTGTTTAAAAATAAGTAATTAAATTATAATTGCATTAATAACCCCAGTGAGCAAGCTGAAAGCGACAGTGGCAAGGAACACAAAACTCCATAAGATGTTGATTAATGGAGAAATATAACCTTGGGAGAAACCAGAATCACTGTGGGGCCAGTTCCCCTCTGGCTAACATCATGAATATAATGTAAATATTACTTATGTATAGTTAAAGTCATGGTTTAAAATGATTAAACTAAGTAAGTGTTAAGGGTCAGTGTTTAAACATCGATTTTGTTTGAACTGTAAGATTAATGACCAATGTCTTTGAAGTCCATCCTGGATTAACTGCAGAAATTCACATAGGTGCAATTGTCCTTGTTAATTGGCTGATGAAGGCTTTTGTTGGCAATTGTTAGTCTATGCATTCCATTTCAAGATCGTAGTCTGTATGTAAAGTGTTAAATTGTCATTTTCTTGTTAAATCCAGAGGGGAAATAAAAGCACTCTATGAACCGTCTTTGTGAACTCCACAGTATGTGACACAACAGAGTGAGTTTTATTAACTTATATAATTTTTAGGAGTGTTTATGCTCTTATAAAAATGTATTACATTACCCCCCCCCCCCCCATAAAACAGATAGTGGGAGATGGGGAGGTATGCTGAAAGGCTCGATGCCACGTAGAGGTAAGCAGCTGTTACTATACGCTTACTCTGGCAGTGTGATTGGGTAGATTAAATTAATTTGCTAAACCTTGAGTGAGATGGGCAGTGGTGCCAAAGATGATAGAAAGAGCGGAGCTGCTCACGGAGGCTGCCTCATGCTAGCGTCCACTCGGTGAATAGGAAACTGGGAGGTGCAGGATAGGTAGAAATTATGAATGAAAATAGACTGAAGAACTGAAGAGACAGTGGCGGTTAAGTCCGTATGTAAATTAGCTCTTGTGGGACCTGTGATGCGCTGGCGGGATCATTACACCAGAATACACAGCAGCATCCAAACGGTGGGGCCGGCGTAGTGAACTGACGATAATGAAGCAAGCCCACCCGACCCCGATTTTGAACATTTCATGATTGGCTGTCGAGGGTCCTCTCCAACCACCCCACCACCTGTTCCCTTGACCCCATTCCATCACACCTTCTCCAGGCCATCTCTCCGTCCATCCTACCTGCACTTACACACATAATAAACAAATCTCTACTTACAGGCACTTTTCCCACTACATTATGCAGGCTCGAGTAACCCCACTGCTGAAAAAACCTGCACTTAACCCCACACAGACAGAACACTACAGACCAGTCTCTCTCATCCCATGATCAGTTTTTCATGGCAAAAACACTCGAAAGGGCAGTTTTCAATCAGATCTCTGCCTATCTCTCACAGAACAAGCTGCGGGATGACAATCAGTCAGACTTCAAAAGTGGACACTCCACCGAGACTGTCTGTCACAGAGTTGCTGAGACAGGTGAACGCTGAATCCAAATCATCCGTTCTGATTCTGCTGGACCTTTCTGCAGCCATTGACACAGTCAACCATCAGATCCTTCTCTCCACCCTCTCTACTCTGGGCATCAGAGGAACTGTGCTTGACTGATTTCTCAGATTGGTCCTTCAAGGTAGCCTGGAGAGGTGAGGTATCCAAGCCACATCAGTTACTTACTGGAGTACCTCAGGGATCAGTGCTTGGGCCACTTCTCTTCTCCATATACACAACATCACTGGGACCCATCATTCAGTCACATGGTTTCTCTTACCACTGCTATGCTGACGACACACAACTCTACTTGTCTTTTCAGCCCAATGACACCACAGTGGCTGCTCGAATCGCTGCCTGTCTGGCAGACATCTTAGCCTGGATGAAGGAACACCACCTGCAACTCAACCCAGCCAAGACCGAACTCCTTGTCTTTCCAGCCAACCCTGCTGTTGAACACAACATCACCGTGCAACTGGGTTCAACTACAGTATTGCCTACCAAAACGGTCAGAAATCTTGGGGTAACCATCGATAACATGCTACATTTCACAGACCACATCTCAAAGACTGCAAGATCATGTAGATTTATGCTTTATGATATCAGGAAAATAAGATCTTTCCTCTCTGAACATGCCACACAACTGCTTGTTCAGTCACTTGTCATAACTAGACTGGACTATTGTAACTCTCTCATTGCAAGCCTTCTTGCATGTGCAATTAGACCTCTGCAAATGATCCAGAATGCAGCAGCACGTCTGGTCTTTAATGAACCAAAGAGTGTGCATGTTACACCACTCTTTGTCTCTCTCCACTGGTTGCCAGTTGATGCGCGTATTAAATTCAAGGCTCTGATGCTGGCACACAAAACAGTCACTGGGTCTGCTCCAGCATACCTAAAATCATTTATGCAAATCTACACTCCCGCCAGAAGCCTGTGGTTGGCTAAGGAACGTCGCCTTGTTGTACCAACACAAAGAGGCACCAAAACACTTTCCCGGACTCTCAGTTTCATCATATCATGTTGGTGGAATGATCTTCCCAACTCCATCCGTGAAGCTCGCTTCAAAAAACTTCTAAAAACACATCTTTTCCAAGAGCACTTAACTAGTCACTAAAAAAACTAAAAATTCTTGTTGCACTTAAATCTGTTTTGAATGCTATTCTGATGCTAGTAAAACTTTGTAGTATGGCACTTTTCATTCAAATGTCTCCTTAAGATGATTCGCTTATGTTTTCCTCTTTTGTAAGTCGCTTTGGATAAAAGCATCTACCAAATGAACACATGTAAATGTAAGTGGAGAACTGTGATGCAAGACGATGAGGAAATCGGCAAGCAGATGGATGAGGTAAGGCATAGTGCGATTATTTGGCATATTCCAGCAGATCGCTTCAGATAGCATGTTGAATATCTTGGGACCGCTTTTGCAGCCAAAAGTGAGGTGGACGGCAAAGTAAAATTTGTCGTTCCAGTGAACACCGAAAAGGTGTCAGAAATCAGGGTGCTGGGGTATAGATTTGAATGCTGAAGTTATGCTGATTTTAGTGAGCCATGCCTTCCTGCCTCCGTTGTGATAATGGAGAGATTATTCGTCATTTGAGATCAGACTATTGATACTCAGGTGTGGCCCCTCATTGGGGGATAATAGATCTATTATGAGGTGTTTTTGCCTGATCATTTTCTTGTGGCTACTCTGAAGGTATTGATGCCAAAATTCTCGAATGGGGTTTTATGAAGGGGAGGTTGTCCACGATTTTGTGCTCAGCAAGGGCTGATTACAAATGATTGCAGATAAGATTTGAGGTCAGCAGATTCTCTAACCCGGGGTCGAAATAAATTTTAACCCAGACAATAGGAATTGGGTGAAAGACTTGTCTGGATAACTAGCCAGTTCTTTGGCTAATGCAGGAAAGGTGTCAGGAGTGCTGAGGTACATTTTATATTTTTTGAATTTGTTTTGACAGGGCATATGGGCATGAGCTCCTCTGCAGAATTTGCAGATGTGCAGGAAGTGGCACAGTGATTTAAAGCAACCAAATTTGTTGAAGTTATTGCAGATTTATTTGCCTGCTGAAAGCTCACTGTTCTGCCTTTGTAATCTTTGATGGAAGATTCTGACGGGTTGCTACTGGGTTGGGGAACATAGTAAGTCGGTTTGTTTGCGGTAGTGATGGGTTGGGGTGTGTGATTGTGGGGCAGGATGTGGTTTGATGCTCGGTCCACCTGCAGACAGTCCATGAAATGCTCTTGCATCCCAGGAATACTCTATATACTAATACGTCACCAGAATTGGCATTGGTTCCACTGTGCTACTCTTGCTGCACATTTTGCTGAAAAAAGCTTGTGATACGTGAAACAATGACTGCTGCATAAGAGTGATAGTTCAGCAATTACTAATAGGTAGCCGTTAAGCTTGCACCATCTGTGTGGAAACATGGACCATATGACTTCGATAAAAAAGATGATGCAAAATTTAGCGAAACTGAGCATGTGGGAAACGCTGGGAGAGGGGTTTTTAAGATTGAATGAAAACTCACTGCTGTCTATGTATCTAACCATGTTGTCATGGGGGACTGCTGAATGTAAAGAATAGAGGTCTATGTGTGCACCTGCTAGGATTTGAGAGGTTGTTGGAGACTGGTGGACGTTCTGTAATGGTGGCGTTTGGGGGAATGGCAAGAAGTGTGTATGTAGGCTGGTGAATATCGGAGTTAGCTGAGAAAGGATTTGGGACCTGGTTCGCTTGCGGAGGCAGCCTCGTGCAGGGAACTGAACCAGAGAAGGTTTGTTTAGAATATTAGGAAGTAGGGGGGTAAAATGAAGAGAGGAATGGGACTGGAGCGGGGTTCTCCAGTAGAGGCAGCCTCACGTGGGAATCTGCTTCAGTGGTTCATGGATAGGAAGGAATAGAGGATGGATGCTTGCAGAAAGAATAGGAAGATTAAATTGCGATTTGTCATGGTGGATTGAGAGGGAGAGAAGGAGGAGGAGGGAACTCGGCAGTGGAGAGGTTAGTGACACGTGCTCTGCGACTGGAGTTTCTGTGCAGGCACCATTCTTCCGTGGAAACCTTGATATAAATATTACTGCTGGTGCTGTGTGGCTGAGACAGAATTCCAGGTATTTCTGCAGTTTTTGGGTTGAGGGCAGCCATTTTAGAGCATTTAGCAGGTGGAGACATAGTTGGTGGGATGGGTGAATTGCCACGTTTAGAAGCGACGAGCAGGTCACAGAGCTAGGCATTGTACCCAGGCTCAACAAGCTGTTTTGGGGAGTCCGGAGCAGTTGAGAATTCCTCATCAGAAATGAAAAGCTCAAGTTCGAGAGACATCTTCAGGTAAGGGTGGGGCCTATTGCCGGAAGACTCGATGACACTTCACAGTTTGGACATTTAAAATCTATCTCACAGAAGGGAAAACAAACCTACTGTGGTGTTGTTTTCACCAAGTTTTAATATTTTTCAGATAAATCTTCAATCTTCCTTTTTTGAACTTCCAAAAAGCTTTTCTTAATGCAGCTTACCTTTGGATGCTAGCTAATTTCTTAATCAGCTGGCCGTGAGTATGAAAACATATAGGTTTGAAACTGCATTAGGATTAGTAATGGATGCAAGAATTTCTTTTTTGGTTTAACTAACCCCCTAAGTTGTTGCTGGACCCCACACTGTTGTTGAAATTATGTTACTAGATAAAACCACACACATAGAATGTTCCCAGCCCTGTACCTCCAAGCAGCACTGGTGCTAGACTGGTACATTAACTCCACTTGACCCTCTATTCTCACCCGTAATAAAGCAGAGGACGAGCCCCCTCTCCTATATACACACACTTTACTCCACACCCAACAGAGGACAGAGCAATGGGCTTGAGAATATCCGTGCTCATTAGCCCGGCTACTGTCTCCACATAGTCTAGAGTGTGTATGTGTGAAGGCTCAGGTTGTACTCTACACAAGGCAGATGAAAGTGTGGAAAAGGGAGAGTAAAATATGTGACATTGCACCAGTGGTGTGGGCGCCAGCTGCGCAGGTTTAGTCTATGTGGGTGTGTGTGTGTGTGTGTGTGTGTGTGTGTGTGTGTGTGGGTGGATGGAGAGGGGCCGTCAGTTCATAGCCTATGAAACTCTCATTAGACTCTTTCTCACCGAGACTGAGCTGAGTGAGATGGGTGGGAGAAACTGTCAGTCCACATGATCACAGTCCTCGCCTCTACACACACACAAACGTCACACTCATTACGGTACACGCAACCACTATGGCCAGACACAGACATGTGTGTGTATTGTTGGCACTCATGGAATGGGACGCATGAACGTTTTGCCTTTGACATGAAGGGGTGATATTTGCCTCCTGGATATGATTTTCAGGGGCATTTTTACCTTAATGGGAGCATTTTTTCCCCTTACCATTTAAAACTAAATGGACAACATGCTGTGTAGCTACAGTATGTAACAACCCATTTTAAAATACCCCCCCTCCCCATATTTATCTAGAGGCTTGCTTGTTTTAAAGTTCTGTATGTTTTTAAAGCTTTGTATGTTTTTAAAGCTTTGAAATTTGACAACTGTTTTAAGATAGAAATGATAATGAGAGTAATTTCTTAAATTGTTTCAGGAGTATGCATTTAAACATTCAAAATAAAAATAGTTCTGACCCTTATTAGCCCATCCATGCAAAATCCTGTTTAGTTTCCATTGACAACTGTACACAATATCTACTTAGAGTTTTGGTCAAAAAAATAAATAACTTGAATATTGATGATGTTGATGGATATAATTTTTACTTAACATTTCCTCAGAGGGAATTATAATTCATGTACATTCTACTCAAAATGATGCAGTCTGAAGAGTAGTGGTTGACATCTTTGCCTTGTGTCACATAGCGACCCTTCAGGCTGGGCAGGATAGAGGAAAGGTGCAACATAATGAGCCTTGTTTGGGCAGCAGATGATGAGACACACCTGATGTGAGTGGAGCCTCATCATCACTGCTATTAAAGGAATATCCCGGGCTAAATTCAAATTAAGCTGCATTGCCAGCATTTGTGGCATAATATTATGACAATAAAATGTATTGACTTGACCCTCTTTTTCTTTAAAAAAAAAAAAGCAAAAATCTGTTATAGTGAGGCAGTTACAATGGAAATGAAAAGGCCAAAAAAAAAACAAAATTTTTATAATAAATTAATTTATTATCAAATAATAATAAAAAAGTTTTGACAGAAGAATAAATGAAAGTGCTCTCATAAAATTATAAGCTTCACATTTCTGCCTTTAAACCTTCTTAAAATTGGCCCCATTCACTTCCAAATTAAGTGCTTCACTGTATCCCAGTCATTGTGCTATAAATGCATCCTGTAAGTTTCAGAACTGAAAACATCCTCCTTAATGGAAGAAATAGTGTAGTGAGAATCACCCTGGCCTTGATATTAACTGGGCCTCACACAAGACACCAAAGTATGTAGTGATTTTTGATCACATTTCAATTAAGGCATATGTGTGTGATTTACTAATATCAGACAGCCCCTCCCTCCATCCTTGAGGCACCAGCTAAGAAGTTTCACCATAACAGTATAAATAAAATATTATCCAAATGGACCATTCAATAAATTAGAAATCTGTAAATTGGAGGGAGCTTCAAAACCTAGTTATTTTAAATTGGCCAATGCCACCAAAATTAAAAGTTTTTTTTGTCATTGTGTGAGCCATACTGGTCAAAATGTTTAGATGTATTTTCATCATGGCAGTCAACCCTGGAAATGTTTTTCTACTTTTTTGTTGACACTGACTGCTTACTGTACTATACAAGAATGTCAGTTTTGTCGAGCTGAATGCTATTGTGTATCACACTGAGAATATTAGATACTGATTTCAACACTAGGTAAAACTTTACTGGGAAAAGACAGTATTGTACAATTCTGTAGTTCACAGTATAAGAATATGCACATTTGTATACAGTAAATGTATTTGTATAGCAATGTGTTGCATGTAAACTAAAAATTCACATTTGCATGTAAATGTACAGTTTTACACATTTCTTACATGTAAAGTCATATATAGTGAACAGAAAATGACATTCGTGCAAAAAAACAAAACAAAACACAACAACGATAGTTATTTATGGAATATACATGTATGATAATTGAATGGCAAATTTTTCATGTGATGGTTCACACAATGAAAGAATGTGCATTTTGCTGAAATTAATAAGTAATTCAAATCTGGTGTGAATAAGAAACGTTTCTTTTCTTTTCTTCGAATAAGAGATTTGAACTTAATGTTTTGAAAAAAATTATTCTGAGAATTGAGCCAAAGCGACTGAGAAGAAACTTGAAGAGAATGTTTGCTAAACCTTGTCACTGTAGTTATCTCCCTAGTACAGGAATTCCAAACTTGCCATTGCAATAGTCTCTTGTAGTGAGACATGGTACTTGGTCAATCTTCTACAGTCTCTCGGATGGACACTAAAGCTGCGTTCACACTGCCAGCGAATTTGTCACTGCAGGTCGCCAGTGGCTGGCAGTTAGGTCGCTAGTGGGCGTTCCTACTACTGGTTGTCTAGTAATGTTTATAAATGACATTCACGGATGCCATTCCATTGCTGTTGACAGCGAATCAGTTTTCTTACCGCTAAAAACAAAAATTTTGGAGTGAAAAGACTTAATATAAATGGAATCAGTACATAAAATGCTTTATATCAAAGATGAACGAGAAACAAGGCGTGTTCTTTGCCATAGCGGCTGTTTATCTGCGGCGAAAACGCAATCGCCGGTCTGTCTGGGTCCACAAAACCATTCAATCTCGGAGTCAGCACGGTGAGTACCACCGGCTGGTGCGGGAGCTGCAGCTGGATGAAATCCGGTTCCAGCAGTACTTCAGGCTTGACAGGACCCAGTTTGATGAGCTGATGCAGAGGGTGGGTCCCCTGATCTTTCCATTACTGCAGGAGCTGAGAGAGATGGATCACGTGAGCTCTACTGTCTTCTCTCATATTGGCTGTCACTCCCGTAAGTCGTTCTTAATTTGAATAAAGTTAAACTTGTCACTGGACACGCCCACATCTATTCGCCAATGGTGGCAACAGCTCTTGTCACTGGAAGTCGCCAGCTCTCATTGAAAATGAATGGGATGGTGTCGATGTCGCTGGCAGTGTGTACGCAGCTAAAGAACGTTGGGTGATCCGTTATCCTCTCTCTCTCTGTGAAGTGGAGACTTAGCATGTTGGATGGTTACATCTCCTACCAATCAGGCTGGTGATTCAGAATGTTGATTATTATTATGTTATCGCTCCCGAACTAAAACAGCCAGGAACTGAGAAAGTTGATTATTATTTTGTTTTTGCTCCCGAACAGCTGGGAACTCAGAACAAAGGAGTGGCTGATTGTAAGAATGCTTTATACCTTCCTGATGAGGGGGAGATTTCAGTTTGGCACTTCTTGTTTCAGGGTTATGATTGGCTGCTGACATCGGAGGGGCCCACACAGTGTGGCTCACCCTCCCTTCTCTGTGTCGAACATTTGCATATTTTAATTGAGAGGCTGATAAAAATAAAACACTCATCGACCAATGTGAAGTCTTTTCCAACTTGTTGGAAGGCCCAGGGCCTTACATTCTGAAGTTTCTGGTAGTTGTCTGAGTATCTTATCTGATGGCTCTGCTTGGCTTTTGTTTGTGTTGGACCTGCCAAGATCCAATCAAAATGGAGCCGCTCTTCTTTGCCTTGACAGTCAGGAGAGGCTCTGCAATAAACTAGCTCCTGGAATGTCATCTGGTCCATTTGTTCACCACAATAGCATTTATTTAAACCAGGCTGTTTGGAATTTGTGGAACATGTGACATCACAAGGACCAAATATACTCTATCTGCATTTGACTGCCTCTAGCAAGACATCAACACCTACATTTCATTTTCTGGTGTTCAAAGTCAGTCACAGGTGAAGAGGAGAAGGGCCTGCCATGGGAAATTCATCTACAGCAAAGTAGACTTATACAGGACATCTACATGTGCCTTTCTGGATTTAAATGTTTTTCTACACTAGATAAAAGGCTTTATTGTGCATCTTGCAGCACTTTTAAAAGATGCAATATCAAGTTCAAACTCTATGTAGGAGACCTCCATTGCATTTCATTCAGTTGCACTGTTTTCAGTTGTTGTGAAGGCATCCTGGACCATTTTTGCACCTATTTGTGCTATATTTAATTGTTGGACTTTAAGTGTGGTGAGTAGAATGGAGAGGTAACAGTGGGATAAACATAGGGGGTAGCACCTACATTAGAAATTATAAGATTGAGAGGAAATGTAGTCCACTATGCCACCCTGGTTTTCTCACCCAAGGAATATATATATATATATATATATATATATATATATATATATATACACACACACACTGACAGTTAGTTAAATCCACCCACAAAAGTAACTTAGGTTCATTTCCACCAATGAAGGAAAAGAGGCATGGGTAACAGTACAAAAATGCTCTTTTTATTTGTTGCAATAAATTAATACAAATGTCTAAAATTAAATTCAAAATATGGTGACAAGTTTCAGCCTGAATGGCAGGTTTCACTTTACTTCAAATAATGGCAGCTGAAAAGGGGACAGACCCACACAATTACACAAACACCATCAAAACTCTGAACAGGGCTGATAATTATCAGCATGGAGAAGCTAGTTACAAACACCATCTGTCCTGGAAAGCAACACAATCGCAAGTGTTTCATACATACACACAAGCACACAATTATCCAAAAATGACATGGTGATAAGAACAGCACAACACGCAGCGAAGAAAAACTACCACCAGGCATAGAAATGGAAACCAGTCTCCCTGCTGCAAACACCCAGCTACTGCAAAAGACAAAAAAAATAAAATAATAATTACAATTTAACCAATTAATAAAAAAAAAAACTTACATAAACACATAAATTGGGTTACCCAAAATGCAAATGTGGCTAAGAAATAAAATAAAACAAATTACATTAAAAACATGAGTAAGTGCAGTCAGCAGTTTCCTGATATGAATATCAGTGCAAACAATGTTTTGGCCTTACACAATCCAGACAAAGTTCACTCACTCGTAGAGAATAATCCAAATACACCAGATTCTATGAACAAATCAGAGATGAGAATGAAGAGCAGTCTTTTGTTTGGAGTGAACGTTCGAGATGTAGGCACACTTCCAAAGGAGAAATGGTTCAACACACCAAACACAGCACAATATCCAACAACATAAGATAAGAAAAGAACAAAACAGAACCAAACAAAATATAACAAAAAAGAAGCAGCACTCTAGCCATATATGAAATGCTTCCACATGTTATTCAGCCCATAAAAAGTTACTAGAACAGAAACATAACTGTGATATCTTAGAGTGTGTATTAATACACATACCGAGAAAAAGGTGTCTTGACCCCATGCTACGGCAGCCAACAACAGCTACACGATAAATATACTCGCTAAAGCAAGAGAAGCAAAGATTTTACAATGCTATTAAAACTAACAACATCTAACAAGAAGATTCAAAATACCTGAGGACAGAGTCAATGCTGTAATTCTCAATGTTGAAATCAACTTCGAGTTTACTACAACTACTAACTTACACTGAACAGCAGAACAGGCCAAAAGTTAGCCAAACCACTAACAGATGTAGTGTACCACATTGGATCCCAGAACAGGGGCGGGGTTTAAAGTGGACAGATGATGACAAAAGCCTTAAATAAGCCAGCTGCAACACTGATAGGCAGTAATTTAATGACATCGTTACCCAATCACTAAAAACGAGGAGGTGACAGCCTACCCTGCCATATAATTATGCACTATATGGATGTCTTTGATTGTTTTGTTGCATTTCTGGGGATGTGTGCCACATTTTAAGAGTGGTACAAGTGCAACTATTATACAGCTGCAACCACTGACTGGGAGAAAAACATGCAGTTATTTGTGTAAACAAACATAGAAGATGCGAGATTTCGCTCCTGTGAAGACCAACATATATCTCCTCCTGCGCACAAGGGTGTCTTCAAAGGTCCAGGAGTGGAGTGGGAAGGGTACCGGCCGAGTTAGATGCATTTGCCGGACCCCCACATGGACCCCCGGCGCAAAATTGATGCAACGCCAGGGATTGGAGCACGCTTCATTGCCGATGTGCTAGGAAGCTAGGCCCGCTTCCCTACACACTCGCCATGGCCCCTGGGAAGACAGACTGCCTCAGAGACCATTGCCACTCACCCCTGAGGAGTGTGTTTGGACACTCCCCATCCTTCACAAAGCCCTGTCTCTCCACGAGGATGGCAGATTCCCCTTTATTTTGGACACTTTCCACAATGGAAAATTTAATTCCCCCTTTTTGAACATTTCATGTATATTATTATTTAAATAAACAACTCTCCGAATATGTTCCACACAAGTTAGAGTAAAACTGTATATATGTGTGACCAGAGACCAGAAAGAGCTTTATGTGTGTGTTTGGGTCTGTGTGTTTTTGAAATAGAGATATCTGTGCTCTCTTTCTCTCTCTGTCTCTCTCTCTATTATTGATCGCCCAGAACTTTGAGAACAAAGAGTTAATCCTTAAAAGGCCAAACAGCACAGATTCATTCTCAGTCTTGAAAGTTTAAAATGTCTTCTTTTTTGTTAGGCCCAGTGAGACATGTCTCATTGTAGCTGGCTGTGTGACCCGGGGCACAATGGAGAAATAATACCCAACCCTATTCATCCTACATTCAACCAGTCAATACCTATTATTAGATGCTGTTGGCCTATCCACCCAGTTATGGCACAGAAAAGTATGTTTTCAGATTGGTCAGTGGAGGAGGGGAGAGCTGAAACTCCACCCTATTTAATATTCTCACTCTTTTTCTCTCTTTTCTAAACCTGGATCAGCTTCTATTGAAAAAGATGTTTTAATTGTGCCAGATCATTAATAAAAGACTCAGTCATGATCCAAGATCAAACATTCCTGCTCATTTGGAATAATTAATAAGTAATGGCTTTCAAATTCTATGCAAATTCATTTTTTTGTTTTCTTTTTTTGAGGGTTGTAAATGAAAAAATGTCCAGTGTTCAATCCGGTGGCAAACCATATCCAAAATTATCTTTGTGAATGATGAGGTCTTGCTCTGATTATTATGGTATTTCAAAGCTGCTTGTTTTAGGGAATTTTACTTTCAGTTTGCATATTTTATTGTGTATTTTTGTGGTTTTTATGTGCTGTATTTTTATTTTAATTGTAATTTTATTTTAGTGGAGAGTTATGGGAATTGGCTTGTTTTGTTTGTTGCCTTATCATTGTGATTCATAGCATAATTATTACGAAGTGGGCCGGCCTAAATTCTCACAGGTTCCCCTCATCTGGTCGGCTAACATACTTTGGCCCAGTGTGATGAGTAATGCAGCATTAGCCATCTAACTGACAGTTCTAGGCCAATGCTCAAGCTGTGCCCAGGAAGAAGGAGCTTGTTTGCTAATAGGTAATAATACATTGTAAGTTTAATTATAACAGCAAGGTAATTACAATTGAGGAAACACCCAGACTTTTGAGAGGGGAAAAGAAGGAGAAATTCTTATTACAGAAACAATGGCTACACTGGACGGTGCTGCTGAGCTTACACAGAGATAAATTTAAATGATAGGAACAAGAGCTGAGAGATGTGGTCTTGGCTAGCTTCTAACCTGCTTAAGACCTCAGTTTGACCTTCAGTGTGTAGAGGCCACCTTTCAGTGACAGACCACCCTGATAAATGTGTTCACCACAAGAGCAGAGAGAGTAACATGAAGAGAGGAGGATGATTCCTCACATCTGTTGTCCCTGATTGTGGCTTGACACCAGTTGTTTCAGCAGGAGAGAAAGAAGGAGAGAATTGCAGAGAGAGATTGAGTTGGGAGTGACAAACTGAGCCAAAGGGAGAAAGGTTAAAGTGGGGTGAGAAAGAAATGTGGGGGTCTGTATTTCTTGCCAAGGTCTGCTTTGTGTTTAACTTTCATCCTCTGTTGAATTCATTTTTCTAAAATCCTTTGTTAAGATGGCATGCAGACTTATTTGAGGTGAACCTTACGTCCAAAATCACTGTTGATTATAACACGCGTACGCACGCACGGACACACGCACGGACACACGCACACAAAAACTTGTTTTTATATCATTGTGGGGACTCTCCATAGATTTTCATGCATTTTATGGATTTTATACAGATCTAACGATCATTTCTATCACCTAACCCTATCCATAAACATAATCCTCACAGAAAACTTTTTGCATTTTTACATTTTCAAACAAAACATTGTTTAGTTTGTTTAATAAGCCATTTCCCTCATGGGGCAACAAGGTAGATGATCTCAGGTTTTGATATCCTTGCGGGGACATTTGGTCCCCACAATGTAGTATAAACAGCATGCACGCACTTGCACATGCACACAAACAATAATAATAATAATAATAAATATATCTATCTATCTATCTATCTATCTATCTATCTATCTATCTATCTATCTATCTATCTATCTATCTATATATATATATATATATATATATATATATATATATATATACAATGTGTTCAGATAGTTGGAAAAGTTATACCTGATCCACTTTAAAAAGGACCAGTACAGAGTGCCCAGCCTTCCAGCCCAGCTCATTATATTGTTTAGCAATTATAACACAATGGACTCACATTAAAGTACTCTATCAAGAAAAAACACTTCGTCATGGCTTCACCATTCTGGGGATTGTATTGAGTTTACAGAGACCGTTTTGACATGAAGCCATCTGGCTAATGTGTGGAAATGAGGAAATGTGGCCAGCGAATACATTTTGGTCAATGATTTGTAGCTCTTTTTAATTTTGTAATTTGTAGCGCATATAGGTTTAAATCAGTAAAATTACATAATTTTTTTTTTTATAAAAACTAGGATGAATTATAATAGGTTATAATTAATAATTGGTTTCTGTGAGTGGGAGTAGACGTTGCGAATGTGTATGTGAACTTCTCACATTTTATACTGTATATGCTCGAACCCAGTCATAGTTTTTGTGCTGTTCTTATTGATTTAAGATCAGAAAAGGACTCTTTTTTTGGCCCTTTGTAGTTAATTGTACCAGTTAATTACGTGGGCCCCATTGGGTGTCATCAATCACATGTCTCAACCTTTTCATTTCACCCTTTAGCTGTGGCCTCGGCAGTAACCTCACGCAGCATATGCTTTTAAAATGAGTCCGACCACATGAGGCCCAGTGCTTTAGCTGCTCTCTGTCGTGTCAGGATGGAGGGATGAAGCTCGAAGGCTCCTCTCTTTGTCAGCACCACTTGGCATCAAACTGTTGCCAGAGGTCTGAAGATACTGGTTTTCCAGGCAACCAACATTTCGACTTAAGCTTGGTCTAGTCCCGTAGTGTGAAAAGGGATAGATAAAAGCATGGATGACTTTTGTGTGTGAGCGTTCTAACATGCATACAGTTTACACATCTAAACTTTTCAAGCTAGAGTACAATCTATTTACAAATATGATGGTATAAAAAAGCAACATACTGTTATCCCCTTTAACAAAGAATCTATCTATCTATCTATCTATCTATCTATCTATCTATCTATCTATCTATCTATCTATCTATCTATCTATCTAGCTAGCTAGCTACAGTTGAAGTCAGGAGTTTACATACACTTAGGCTGAAGTCATTAAAACATTTTAACTACTCCAAAGATTTTATATTAGCAAACTATATTTTTGGCAAGTCTTTTAGGACATCTACTTTGTGCAGGACATGAGTAAATTTTCCAACAGTTATTTACAGACAGATTGTTTCACGTTTAAATGACTACATCACAATTCCAGTGGGTCTGACGTTTACATACACCAAGTTAACTGTGACTTTAAGCAGCTTGGAAAATTCCATAAAATTATGTCAAGCCTTTAGGCAATTATCCAATTAGATTCTTATAGGCTAATTGGAGTCAACTGGAGATGTACCTGTGGATGTATGTTAAGACCTACCTTCAAACTCAATCCGTCTTTGCTTGACATCATGGGAAATAATAAAAATAAATAAAAATCAGTCTAGACCTCAGAAAAAAATTGTTGACCTCCACTAGTCTGGTTCATCCTTGGGAGCAATTTCCAAAATGCCTGAAGGTACCACGTTCATCTGTACAAACAATATAAATTATAACAAGTATAAACACCATGGGACCACGCAGCCATCATACCACTCAGGAAAGCGACACATTCTGTCTCCTAGAGGTGAACGCAGTTTGGTGTAAAAAGTGGAAATCAATCCTTGAACAACAGCAAAGGACCTTGTGAATATGCTGGAGGAAACAGGTAGACAAGTATCTATATCCATAGTAGAGTCCTATATCAACATAACCTTAAAGGGTACTCGGCCAGGAAGAAGTCACTGCTCCAAAACCGCCATAAAAAAGCCAAACTACAGTTTGCAAGTGCACATGGGGACAAACATCTTACTTTTTGGAGAAATGTCCTTTGGTCTGATGAAACAAAAATGTAACTGTTTGGTCATAATGACCATCATTATGTTTGGAGGAAAAAGGGTGAGGTTTGCAAGCCGAATAACACAATCCCAACCAGGTTTTAGGGTGCTTTGTGGCAGGAGGTAGTGGTGAAGTTAAACAATTTAAAGGTAATGCTACCAAATACTAAAGACCTGTATGTAAACTTCTGACCCACTGGGGATGTGATGAAAGAAATAAAAAAAATCTATCTATCTATCTATCTATCTATCTATCTATCTATCTGGCTAACTGGCAGGCTGTTTATCTTACTGTAAGGTCTTTAAAACCTTCAAACCTCAAGCTTTTATTTATTTATTTTTGAAAAATTTCATCAGTTCTGGAATATCTGCACTACATTGAAAAAGTAGTTAAGTTAGTAGCCTTGCTACATTTAGTTAATTACTCCCAACACTGATGAGATTGAAAAAGACTGTAGTCTAAAGTCCATCTAAGAAGTCCGATAGGCCATGGGATGATAGCATGTGCAATGACTCCACCGCTGCTTCCAAACCTTGTCTGCAGTCATTACCCTAACCAACCACCATCTCAACACACACTCTAACTCATACACTGCCCACAGATAGGCTAGCTTGCAGAGCACTAGAGAAGAGCCTGTATTCCCCTCTTGAGAATGAAACAGTTAGCAAACACATTCTCCCAGAAACACTGACACAGGGAGAGGAACGCCTAAAAACGAAGCAGGGTTTGAGAAAAATCTCATGTGAGGGAATGTATTCATATTCTTAATGTTAATTTTTCAGGATTATAAATATTTAAAGCAAAACTGTTTTATTAAATGTATTTACCCCGTTTCAACCTTGAGGAACTCATCAAGATTCAGCCTCATCAAATTTGTGTTCCCAAAACGGGAGGTAAAATCTTGACATTATCTTAGAATCGATGGAGAAGACATCAAACCATGAACCATCTTCTACACTGAAATACATTAAAAGTAATGTAGCAATAAAAGACATAGAATAAAAAATAATAATACTAAAAAAAGCACAAATAAATACTACAGCAGGACATAGAGAGGCTTGCACTGAAATACAAGAACACTTATGAACAATAGTGTAGTGTAGTGGAGTGGTGGTGGAGTGGTCTAAACCACATAACTGGTAAACTGGTAATCATAAGGTCGCTGGTTCGATCCCAACAGCCACCACCATTGTGTCCTTGAGCAAGACACTTAACTCCAGGTTGCTCAGGGGGGATTGCCCCTGTAATAAGGGCTCTGTAAGTCACTTTGGATAAAAGCGTCTGCCAAATGCATAAATGTAAATGTAAAAGCAAATTAATGAAAAGGAAGTGAGTTTAGTCTTTAGACATAAATTCAGGATGAGATTTATGCTTGAGGCATACAAAGTTGATCCTTCCTAAAGCTCTTGCACCTGTTTGGTGGGTTTGTCCTAAAAACATTTCACCATGGTCCCAGGTATTTAGTGGCAACAAATGTGGGTTTGTTAATAGTCTGAGTTATTTGTTTAGTGACTCTGTGACCTGTGACTACATCTGATAAAAAGAGACAGCACACTGCAGGTGCCCTACCTTGACAGTGACTGAATGGGGACAGGATGTACACTGACAAGCCTTGTCAAAAAGGTGATCTCACACATACACACACAACAACACTGTCCACACACACATTGGCATAGCCCTTGTGACATGGATGGTGCCAATGACAGTCATGTCACCTGTGAGCAGGAGCTGCTGGAATGCACACCTTGCAATGCTCTGGGCAGGCATGATGCTCTTACACAGGCATGGTAAGGGAAGCTGTCAATGTGACTGTGGACATATATTAGTCCAGATACTGGGCAGGCCCCATGGGAGTGCATTTACACAAGCACCAGTGTTGGGGAAGCTACTTTGAAACGCTACAAGCTACTCATGATTTAAAATAATTTCAAAACAGTCAAGCTACCCTTTTGAAAAAGTAGTTAGTTACACTACAAGCTACTTTAAAAAGTAGCAAGATACAGTACATTGAAACTAATTAATGAGAAAACATTTTGTATTAATTAAATACATTAAATGTATTTGATAAATGTAATGAATAGTAACAGTAAAGCATTTTATAATGGCCATAAAATAAAACACAAACCAGAAAAGAAAAAAATATAATTAAACACCAAAGGGGTTGCAAGCCCCTTACCCTTTCATTCACAAATCTAAAGGTGCTCTTTCGGTCATCCAGAAAAAAGGGATACATTTGAATTATTACATTAAAATAGTTAAATAAAACAAAATTAAAATATTTTCATAACCTTACAATAACAGTAAAATATGTCAATATGAGATTTCTTTGTAAATCGAGGTCTAATTAAAGAAAAATTAAACAGCAGTTCCTTTAAGAGTGCACTACAGCAGATCACATGTAATAGTGTGTACAGTCAAGTCCATAAATATTGGGACATCGACACGATTCTAATCTTTTTGGGTCTATACATCACCACAATGGATCTGAAATGAAACAAACAAGATGTGCTTTAACTGCAGACTTTCAGCTTTAATTTGAGGGTATTTACATCCAAATCAGGTGAATGGTGTAGGAATTACAACAGTTTGTATATGTGCCTCCCACTTTTTAAGGGACCAAAAGTAATGGGACAATTGGCTGCTCAGCTGTTCCATGGCCAGGTGTGTGTTATTCCCTCATTATCCCATTTACAAGGATCAGATAAAAGGTCCAGATTTCATTTCAAGTGTGCTATTTGCATTTGGAATCTGTTGCTGTCAACTCTCAATATGAGATCCAAAGAGCTGTCACTATCATTGAACAAGCCATCATTAGGCTGCAAAATCAAAACAAACCCATCAGAGAGATAGCAAAAACATTAGGTGTGGCCAAATCAACTGTTTGGAACATTCTTAAAAAGAAAGAACGCACCGGTGAGCTCAGCGACACCAAAAGACCCGGAAGACCACGGAAAACAACTGTGGTGGATGACCGAAGAATTCTTTCCCTGGTGAAGAAAACACCCTTCACAACAGTTGGCCAGATCAAGAACACTCTCCAGGAGGTAGGTTTATGTGTGTCAAAGTCAACAATCAAGAGAAGAATTCACCAGAGTGAATACAGAGGGTTCACCACAAGATGTAAACCATTGGTGAGCCTCAAAAACAGAAAGGCCAGATTAGAGTTTGCCAAACAACATCTAAAAAAGCCTTCACAGTTCTGGAACAACATCCTATGGACAGATGAGACAAAGATCAACTTGTACCAGAATGATGGGAAGAGAAGATTATGGAGAATGAAAGGAACTGCTCAAGATCCAAAGCATACCACCTCATCAGTGAAGCATGGTGGTGGAAGTGTCATGGCGTGGGCATGTATGGCTGCCAATGGAACTGGTTCTCTTGTATTTATTGATGATGTGACTGCTGACAAAAGCAGCAGGATGAATTCTGAAGTGTTTCGGGCAATATTATCTGCTCATATTCAGCCAAATGCTTCAGAACTCATTGGACGGCGCTTCACAGTACAGATGGACAATGACCCGAAGCATACTGCGAAAGCAACCAAAGAGTTTTTTAAGGGAAAGAAGTGGAATGTTATGCAATGGCCAAGTCAATCACCTGACCTGAATCCGATTGAGCATGCATTTCACTTGCTGAAGACAAAACTGAAGGGAAAATGCCCCAAGAACAAGCAGGAACTTTAGACAGTTGCAGTAGAGGCCTGGCAGAGCATCACCAGGGATGAAACCCAGCGTCTGGTGATGTCTATGCATTCCAGACTTCAGGCTGTAATTGACTGCAAAGGATTTGCAACCAAGTATTAAAAAGTGAAAGTTTGATTTATGATTGTTAATCTGTCCCATTACTTTTTGTCCCATAAAAAGTGGGAGGCAAATACACAAACTGTTGTAATTCCTACACCGTTCACCTGATTTGGATGTAAATACCCTCAAATTAAAGCTGAAAGTCTGCAGTTAAAGCACATCTTGTTCGTTTCATTTCAAATCCATTTTGGTAGTGTATAGAGCCAAAAAGTTTAGAATTGTGTCGATGTCCCAATATTTATGGACCTGACTGTATATGCAATGATGCTGCTCACTCTGCCTTCATACGTTGCTGTGAACACCAACTTTGTTCAGGTTAGGATCCTACCCAGTCCAAATGATCAGCTAATCAGATCATGGTAGGTCAACTCATTACACCTCTATGGGGCGATGGTTGGGTACCTATGAAAGTAATCAATCCCACAAACAACATGTTGACACTAAAAGCAAATGCAAAAATCGCAGACGTTTCTCCATGCATTGCCATGGAAGATCTTCCAGAGAGTGTCTATATTAGGTACAAAGTCCAACACTGTCAGCACAAAGATAGTTGTCAGAGGTCTGAGGACGAGATGTATATGTAGAGACCTGTATCTGAAAGCGTGCAAAGTGTCTTCGGAATGGAAGAACAAATTACTCAACATCATTGAGAAGTACAAGTCCATATTCTCAAGAAACAAGATGGAGTGTGGCAAAGCCAAACATTTTGTACATTAGATTCACCTGGTTGATGACAAACCCTTTCCTCTCCCCTACCGTCATGTAACTACAAGCCACTATGAAAAGTTGAGAGTAGTGCTAGATGAGATGGAAGAGAAAATCAAAAAGTGAGTATGCTTCCCCTCTTGTCCTGGTGGGAAGAAGAATGGTGATCGATGGTTAAATGCTAGAATTGTGAAAGACGGCCATCCTCTGCCACAACAGTCAGACGCCCTTGCTGCTCTTGGGGGGAACTTCTCAAATATGGACCTTAGAAATATACTGATTTTTCATCAACGTTTGGACTGCATGAATGTAACAGGATTCCGCAGGGCCTCTCAAATAGCCCAGCTACATTCATGCGTATGATGTTGACAGTCTTTGGTGATAAAAAGTTCACAAGTTTACTGTGTTATCTTGATGACCTTATGGTCGTTGCTCCCAATGAGCAGGTTGCACTCGAATGGCTTGAGATGGTTTTCTCGAGACATAAATCAGTCAAATTTCTTGGCCATGTCATATGTGAGGCCAGTGTTCAGGCAGACCCTGATAAAATAAAGGCCATCACAGATGTTCAAGCAGTAGACTTGATGGACTCTTGTACCAAATGCCACAAGAAAAACAGATTGTTATTGGGTATGATACTCTACCATCAACATTTTATAGAGAGATGCTCTGCAAAAACCAATCCTTTGTTCAGTCTCATATCGAAAACAGACATAAAGGGCTCCAAAGGCAGAAGAAAGAAGCCCAAATCAAAAGTTGTTTTTGTCAAACTCTCACCATCAGACTGGACTGACGAGAGCCAGATGGCATTTGACACTTTGAAGGAGGACCTCCTCATAAGCATAATGCTAGCTCACCCAGACTTCAGTCAAGACTTCATACTTGCTGTAGATGCTGTAGGATATTTGGTACTGATGAATTATGATTAATTCACTTATTGGAGTGATATTATTTTCATGGCTTATTGAAAATAATATCACCCGTATTTAGGTACAGCTTTGAAGCAAAATCTTTTAGAAACAGGGATGAGATTATTTATCCAAATATACCACAGTCATTCATCTTTGAGTGTGCTGATGCCTTAAGAACAATTTAACCTTAATTGAGTCTACGTCGGATTAACCAAAGTATTTAACAAATACACCAGCACTTTAAGCACAATATTGGCGATGTACTTACGTGTAGTGGTATTTCCTTGCGTTCTTTGTGTTGCTTGGTTATTGGCTCTTGGTCAAAAGTTTGTTCCGTCGATGTTTTGGGCCTCTGTAAGATCAGATAGTTATTGTCTGTATGTATTATGAGGTTGGCTTTGAAACGAGGACTTATCATGGGTGTGTGAACCATAGAGAGTGACGAGCTTCCTTGGACCTCACATGGTATGGATCTGGTTCCAACGAGATCCAGAGAAGAGGGAGTAGTCAGAGCGACTAATGGTCAACTGGGCTGTCTTTTCCAACAGTTGATTTTATGGTCCTTTGTTTCAGATTCTTTTACAAAATTCCTGCTCAAAATAGTGCATGTTTAATCATTAACTTTATATCTTGAAAATGGTACAAGAGGCATCACATTCGTTGTCACCCGCTTTCTCTACATATGCCAGCGAACGTTTACATACTAAACATGACATTCTTTCATGGATATTATATGTGTAGATAACAAAACCTGACAATCTCTGGTTACAAACATATTGGTTAATTCATTGGTTATACAACATGGGTAAAACAATACACATTTTAAAGAGGTATATCAGGATATAATCATTTATTTGTCAGTTATACAAATTACTACAGTTCAAAGCAATTGTCAAAATGACCTAGCAAGACTAGGTATTGTGTGTGGGTCCATGCGGTCTTGTATATTTTATAGGATTGATTCAGCAAAGTACTGTGACTTTGTGTGAGATGGTTCTGGATTAAGGAATGTCCTTTTTAAGATGCTGTTTGCTGAACAATGATCACGATGTCACGCGATCTGATGAGTCTAAGTGTAGCAAACTGGTTTATATTGGAGGACAGAATCTTGTGTGTCCTGAGTCTCTCGGAAACTCCAAGAGTGTGTGTTCTGTCTTTTATTTCTTTGATCTATGAACTTAAGGCCTCTTTGTAGAAAAGATTTCAAGTCATATGGGATCTAGACAAGTCTCTTAGTTAGTTTTATTGGGCAGATGTGAGACTCACTGCCACAAAGTCTTTCAATTTATGACGTTGTGGAATTCCAGGATTAAGATTGGTAAATCCTAGATTCAAATCATGTCATTTCAATTCTTCTGCAATTATAATGCTACAATAACTCATTTGATGGATTGAGAGCTGTTCTTTCCCAAATTCCCATAGGCAGCACAATGGCAAGGCCAGTGGCATTCACCAGTAAGACACTGTCCCATTCCCAGATGAATTACCCGGCTCATAGACTGGAATTCCTCACATTTAAATGGGTGATATGCGGAAAGTTCCATTACTGGTTGAGGGGGCGCCATTTTATTGCTTGGAAGCATAATAATTCTCTTACTTACATACTCACCAAGCCTAGACTTGACGCTTGCAAGCAATGCTGGGTTGCTACACTAGACCTCCTTCGACCTGAAATACATGCCTGGTTCTAAGAATGTAGTCACAGAAGCGTTGAGCAGGGAACCTTTCATGAAATCCTGTGTAAGTCACTGACTCATAACAGAACCTTACAAGTCTTTGCTCAATCAGGTTGGAGTCGTAGGCTGCGTTGTCCAAGATTCTTTCGGATACACCACAAACTGCCAGGTAACAAGCCCTGCTGATGATTCATCCAGAGCAGATGGAGTTGATGATCAATGTCAGGCAATAGAAGGTGCTTTAAGCTCACAAGATGTAGCTGCTGTACTGGATGCTTATTATTCAGGTGGTGTAGGTCAAATGATGGGCATAGAGACCATTCTGCACATCTTCAAAGAGGACCAGACTAATGCCTTCAATGTGAGCACACTTTTAGCCATGCAAGAACAGGATACAACTGTGAATAGGGCACTCTTTTACATTAAAAGTCACCGATGCCCTGACAAGCATGAATGTGCCAGTGAGCTTTGTACTGTTTTAAAGCTGCTTAAACATTGGAAAAAACTTACCATCAAAGAAGGCATGCTTTTCAAAGTTAAGAGAGACAGTCACATGAACAAAAAGTTGCACAAATTCATTGTCCCAGATGCTCTGAAACAACAAGTGCTTCATGGTCTGCATGATGCAGCGGGTCATCAGGCATGTCATCAGGGTCCAGAACCTCTGCAGGGCAGGAAGGGGCTCTGGGTAGAGAGCAGAGTGAGAGGGAGGGGGAGCACACATGGGGAGGGGGGAGAGAGAGAGATGAGGGCTTTTCCACCCTTGAGTAGTAAGCCGCCATATGGTCCTCCGCCAGTCGGACTGCTTCCTCCAGCGATGCCGGGTGGTGGCACTGCACCCACTCCGCCGTTCCCTTTGGCAGTCGATGGATCAGCTGTTCCAGCACCACTCGTTCGACCACTCCCTCGACGTCGCGAGTCCCCAACAGCAGCCACTTCCTACACGTGTCTCAGGGCCATTGGGAGAATGCCAGTCCTCTCCACCTTTAGGGTTCTGAAGAGTTGGCGGTACTGCTCTGGACTGCGGCCAATCCGTTGCAGAATGGTCTTCTTTAGATCCTCATAAGCCAGGAGGTTATCTGCAGTCAGGGCACTCTCCTGGCTGAGGAGGCTCCGGATCGTGTACCGGTCCACTGCTTGAGCTCGCAGAATCTCAAAGAACCGGCGGTCTTGCTCTTGGCGCAGATCAAGAAGGGTTTGTTGGTGAGTTTGATGTAGGCCGGCAAGGGTCTGGAGGACTTCAGCCAACTGGATGGAGGGCTCCATGGGACGTACTTCCAGCTTCGGGTCACGGGCTTCGGTACCTGTGTGAAGGTTGTCGATAAGGAGGACATGGGAGGCAGGTTACTCCTTTCACAGGTAAGGATTTTAATGTACACACTTCAGCGCTCACAATGTCACACAATACGTTTTCACAATAATTAACACTTCAGCTTCACAATAATCAACTTTTCAGCCTCACAATAATAAACTTTCTGGTCCCAGGCTCTCTCCCCGGACTGCTGGTTGTGTGGCTACTTTTATGCCGCTCTCACTATGCTCACTGGAATTAGAAACAGGTGTTAGGCATAATTTAGCTCAGGTGTAAGCACCCTTACCGCTTTCTCTCCGGACGGGCAAATAAGCTGCCAGTAGATGGCGGTAATGCGCTATTTTAGTTTGTGATCTGTTGTTACAAAAGACGCGTATGATGTAGTGTATGGTCGCGCTACACTGCTACTTGCTCGAAAATGTTGTTTTCTACTGGAAAAGCTACACTGTTTTAAAAGCAGCTGAGCTGTCAAGCTACTGAAAAATTTAATTATGTTAGTAGCATAACTACTTGTAGTTGCTACTCCCCAACACTGACAGGCACACATTTAACCCCAAGTACAGTCATGACCTGTGCCAGGTTTACAAAAGATGGCTTTTTGACTGGTTTTAAAGGAGTTTTTGGCATTTTTCAACTGGTCAGGCTGGATAACCAGCTTGCCGAACAGCTAAACCAGTTGAATACCAACCGGAAGACCAGCTTAAACAATTTAAGACTGCAAGCCAGCTTAGACTCCTAACCTGATCAGGCTGACTGATGACTAGTTTTAGAGTTATTTTAGGCTTTTTTCAAAAGGTCAGGCTTGGAGACTAACTTGCCGACCAGCTAAACCACCAGACTACCAGGTCAGCCAGGCCAGTAGACCAGCGTAAATCAGCTAAGACCAGCAAGCAAGTTTAGCCTCCTTGCCTGGTCAGGCTGTAGGTTGTTTTTTTAAGAGGAGTTGCTACTTTTAACTAGTCAGGCTAAAAGAAACAGCTTGCTGATTTGATAAATTAGCTGAGTACCAGCTTTGCCAGCTTAAACCAGCAAAGACCATAGAGCCAGCTTTGTCTCCTAGCCTGTAAAGACTGCCTGTTGGCTAGATTTAGAGGAGTTTGCGGTATATTTCAGCAGGTCAGGCTGGGAAACCAAACTGTCAACCAGCTATTCCAGCTGAGTACCAGCTTGGCCAGCTTGGGAGACCATCTTAAACCAGCTAAGATCAGCAAACCAGTTTATGCTTGTTTATTGTGTTCTTTTTTGTCTCCATTTGTGTCTTTCATACAATTAGACAAAGGTAATACTATTTTCCACCTTCAGTCTGAGAACAGAAAGGGCTGAGTTTGCCAGATGATGTAATGTTTAATGTGTGTGTTCATATATAGCATATCTTTTATTTTGAAAATTGTAGTTCCTGTATCTTGTTCATGTGATGTACTGTTTTCCCTCCATGTTCATGTGTCTTGTTTTAATTGGTTTATTGGTTGATTATCTTGTTTAGAGTTCTGTTTGTTCATTGGTTTATGCTCTCCCATGTATTTAAACCCTCATGATTTCTATTGACTTTTGTCAAGTAGGCTACTGTGTGTGATTTTAACTTTGTTGGATAGTTCATGCCATGTCAAGTCTAGTTTATGTCAAGTTTTGTTCACGTGTGGATTTACGTTTTTTTGAATTTCACAACTGTAAATAAACTGCACCTAGCTTCCTACAACATCGTCTTTGTTATTGTTAGTGCCCGCAGCAATGTTAAAGATAGCACCTGTGACTAGGGCCGCAACGACGCGTCGACGTCATCGATTACGTCGACTATGAAAATACGTCGACACGAATGAAATGCGTCGACGCGTCACATGCATTATTTACGTTTAAATATCGAGTAATGGCGGCTTCTGCTCCAGCTCATGGTGAAAATGACAATCTGGCTTTATCACATAAAGCCAGACCACGATCATCCAAAGTATGGGAATACTTTAAACTACAGCCGAACAGAAAGGTGCTTTGTTCACTATGCAAAGCGGAAATGTCATACCATGGCAGCACAACTGCTATGAACGAGCATCTTAAAAGGAAACATCCTGTGACTCTGTGAACTCAAAACGACGAGCCAGCTGGGTAAGTAGTAGGCTTTATTACAGTGAGTTTTTGGAGTTGTTGTTGCGGTCATACCTTCTTTTTTCAGCTATTACAGCTTGTGTGCTAGTTAATAGTGTTAATTGCTAACGGTGCAGATGTAATTTATTGGCCCATTCGGCGACAATAAAATGGACTTTCATTTATAACTTCAACTTAAATCTGTCAACGAAGCCTTCAGTGCATTTAAATTGCCCGTTTTTAAAAGTTGTGTATGCACATGTAGACTAGAGACATGCACTCCGCGGGACCCAACACAACAGAGTGCGGCGCGGGATCTGATGGCCGAGTGCGGGCGTGGCGGTAATGCACTCGTGTGTGTGCTGGTTATGGGAGAATAAAACGATTCGCAGGACTCCCGCAAAATAGAAATCTATAAATTGAACATCTCAAAACAAATAAATTGTCATTCATCTGTTGCACAAAAGCAACAAGAACAACTAAAACAAAATAGATAGACCCTGGCCTGTAAATCGTTTCTATGTATAACATGTTTGCAGCGTTTAACAATGTAGCCAATCACAGACATATGTGTAGATTTCTTGAACACAATGGCCAATCAGAAGCATTTAAGATGGAATCTCCTCACCGCTCAAAATGGACTTTTTGTTCAGTACTGAATTCTGCATACTGGCAAATCGATATAATGAAAGATTCATTGTGCAGTCAGTTTCATTGATAATAACAGAGATGTCCGCTTTTTAGGAATTATTAAGGGAGAAATCCGTCCCGCGCATGTCTCTAATGTAGACTTTAAAAACAAACAATAACGTTATATTTACATATTAACAGTAGCCTAGGCTGTAATCTAGTGTATTTATTTATTTATTGTTTATTTGAATAGGGACAGATACAAAAAAAAATTCAGAAAATGAATTAATAAAAGTTTGAAATACTAATGTAGAAGTTGTACTTATTATTTATTGGAAAGTTTGCCAATGGATAAATCGGCTAATCCCAAAAATATGCATTAGATTAATCGGAAAAATAATCGTTAGATTAGTCGACTAATCGAAGAAATAATCGATAGATTAATCAACAACAAATATAATCGTTAGATGCAGCCCTACCTGTGACAATAGGAACTATTGTTATATAGATTTGTTGTAGTAGGCTCCGGAATGGGGAACACACCCTAGTTAATTAAAGAAGATTCAAACTAGTTTCTGATGTCCGTCTTTGTTGAATAGAAAAGACACATAAAACAGCACCCTTCCGATGTCCTCTTTTAGAGATCTCCAAAGGCATAGCACTCACCGTGGAGCCTTGGCCTTTTTATTCAAGGCAGATTTATAGCACGTTATTTGGAGGTCAATAAGAGAACAATGTGGAGAGATGGAATCACAAAAGCCATCTTTGAGAATTTTTGGACAGTAAGGGCTTCCTGCTAGGGAAAAGGACAATAGAGAAATGCTTTGACAAACCAATGCATTCATCTGAAAGAGTTTGACAAGCTGTAGGAAAAAGAGGAATAGTTATGTAATTAAAAAGAGTTTTCAAATTAAAGACCATTAAAGACAAAACAGACAGAGGAAGAGAGAGTAAAAGGAGGAAAAAGGAGAGAAACTAAGCCAGAGATCACAATGCTATTTTCTTACCCAGGGACACGTATTTGCCCATTAGATGTTGACCCGATTTAGAAGCACAGCTGTGAAGGTATCCGAGAGTCAGCATCACTCCCCCTCTACACATGTAACCCGAGACGTTTCCCAACATTTATTCTGCTATGGCACACTTTTTACAATTAAAAAAACCCATGACACACCACTATCCCACATAACCATCATCAATAGTTTTCCTTTTTAATAACTTAATTCCATATTTTCTGTCTGTATTAGTAGCGTGAACTCGTAATATTTGAAATTCGGCTATGCAAAAAACGCAAGTAAAATACACTGTATGATGAGGTCTGTATAAATAATAATTATTTTTTATATATTTACTGTATTTTACAGAAATAAAGTTGCACCTGACTATAAGTCACACCGGGTCAAAATAGCATTGTTGATAGAGAAAAAAAAAACACATAAGTGCACTGACAGAGGTTGGATCCGGCAGTCACTAAGACCCATAGCAGCCACCCAGCCTCCATTTACTGGTTCAAAATAATAAAATAATATAATCAATCAAATGCACTCTGTGAAGATCACAGTACCTCCATATCTACACATTGAATCACAGTGTTTTTGGACTTGTTTAAAACAGGAGAATTTGCTAGTAAAAGTTAATGTTACTGTTTCTCATATTCTTTTTATGTTTTATGAGAGAAATGCAACAAATATGCCACATCTGTTCATAAAATCTGTAACTCTATGCTGTGCACAAATAAACAAAAAACAATACACTTGTTGTTTTCTATTCATTATTTCGATTCAATGACTGAATGTTTTTACTACAAGTGTGATGATGAAGCATAATATTGCGGGCATGCATTCGACAGTGGACTAGAGTTTGTTAGAACAATAATTTTATGATGGACAAAATATTTAAATTGGTTTCATAAAATACTATAAAATGGAAAATTTACTGAATTGGCAAATTTAAAACTCCTCTACCGTCACAATGCCTTCACTAAAATACTGGAAAAAACTGTATTTATTTATATTGAGGAATTTCATAATTTTCTATGGCACACCTGGCAATTTTTCACGGCACACCAATGGGCACGGTGGTTGGGAAATACCAAAAGATTTGGCTGACATCTCTCAGACAGTTTCTTCTTCTGTCTCCCGCATTCACTTAATGTGCGCGTGAAAGGGTGGGGAGGGGTGACAGCCATTAACAGTTACAAAAATTTCAAATTAGAAATGAGTCAAGTTATTCCTTGCATTTGAAGCAGGATGTTTTACATCCAATCACAGTAATCAGACAATGCACTGTCAATTTAGTGATATCCCCGCAGTTGTGGTCTTGACCATTCTTGAAATAAAATCCTGAGTCCTCTGTTTGAGACAGAGACAAGGCCGAGTAAAATTGAGGTCAATTCTGAGACGAGACTGAGACCTTCAAAAAGTGGTCTCGAGACCGATCTTGAGTACTACAACACGGTTCTTTGCTTAGTGTCATGATAAGTGTAGGTCCCATGCCACAATTGGGCTTCCTTAGGACTGGGCCGTTGCTGTATGTCTTCAGGCATCCCACACTGTGCAACTAAAAATTAGGCTTAATAATTCACACACAGCTGCCCTCTCCCCTATTCATGGCTGTTCGGGAGTCAGTCTAGCCTGTGGCCACAGATGGACAAATCCATTTTAGCAGATAATGCAAGTCAAAACCCATCCGGGAGCAGAGAGAGGACAGAGCGCTCCTGCACATTTTCTTTTTCATATTCTTCGTTTTCATCTGTGTCTGAACCTCCTGTACTGGCTGGCAACTTGTTCTATGTTTCATCCCAACACGAGTCAAAAGCCCTTTCATTGTGTGTATCATGCAGAAAGGTTGGCAGCAATAGTCCAGCAGTGGTTGCTGTGTTCTACATATTAATTGTCCTTTTCAAAATGATCTGTTTTCATATTTGTTTGAGACAAGTTTATTTACAAAAACTATTTGACTATTTGTATACACATTAGGGATGTGCATCTCCATAACTGAGGCCGATGTAATAAGCATCTCGATGCATAACCAACGATACGATACTTTAAAGATACATATGAAGCAGCTACCGATGCGATACGATTCACCCCTATTATGATGCAGTGCGATCCGATTTCGATTCGATTCAATGCAATACGATGCAATGGGAAAAAATATGATGCTATGTAATTCAATATGGTAGAATACAGAGAGTTCACTTTTATTTCTTTGGTTCAGATAGACAGTAAATAATAAATTAACTTGAGTGCCTTCTGACTTCTAAGGCATGGACCTTTCACAAAAAGGCCTTTGTAGTGCAAAAAAAAAAAAAAAAAAAAAGATTAAATAAAACCAGACGTTATTTTCATGTTCTGTTTCCAGTTACACTTTTAACAGTTCACACATTTAACAGTGACACAATTTAAGGATGCTCAGGGATAAACAATTAAGAAATGCTCCGTAACTTGCCAGCAGATGAATGTGTTTTCCTGTCGGCGCTTCAAGTGTGTTGTTAAATTAGTCATACTGCCAGTATATTTTATATCGGCATGACATATTTTACAAACTGCATGGTTTTATATAAATCTCCATCTCTCTTATAAAACCCAAAGTGATTCTAAACATTGGATTTGTAATTATTTGGTGGAAGATGCAGCTCTGCCTCTGCCATGTTAATCTATATTCTATGTCAGGGGTGTGCACACTTTTTTGCATGATTATCTACTTTTAAATGTCCAACTCACTAAGTACCAACTAAAATACCAACTTTAAAAAAAAAACACGGTTTCATTAAAAAAATTAAAAAATGCTTGTTTGGACTACTGCATGTATCCCTACATGGAATTCATCTTCTAATTAAGTAAAAAATAAATAATATGTTCAATGTTGATATCATTCAGTTTGAACACTAAAACCAGCACACTTACAGCACAATAGATTACAATAGCCAGTGCATTTACCTTATTCTGATGATTTTTACTGAATGGAATCAGACAGTTTAGCATAATCTGGGCAGTAGCTGCTGGTAGCTAGTCTCAAACATGGCTAGCTTCGCAATTTTGCGCTCTTTTCTCAGATGCCCTTGGAAGGCTCGAACCTAGTTGTCATGGCAACTGAATAAACAAAAATCTTGCCTGGTCAAAATTTACCCGTCAAGTGCAAGTCGGACTGAATCTAAAATAAGGAAAAACATTATATTTATTTTTATAAAAATAAAACTAAAACACATTTCAATTTTATGCGATCTACCAGCATTGCCTTTGCGATCCAGGTATGGGACTGTCAGGACATGCCTCAGTCTCTGTAGTGTTGTTATACGTCATGTTCACGTAGCAGCAGTGGTGATGAGAGAACGCAAATGAGAAACAGTTTAGAGAGGAGAAATCAAGCTACATATAATATATGGTCACAAATTATTGGTCACTTTCCAAATAATAGAAGTATAGCGCATCAACTAATAATTATATATAAGTAAATAGTTTTTTACCGATACAAATATGTTAGAAACTTGCCAAATGCCAACTTGTATCTGATGCACACTTTTTAAAATCGATTGATTTTTATGCCGATGCACCGATACGAATTGGTGAATCTTACATCCCTAATATATATATATATATATATATATATATATATATATATATATATATATATATATATATATATATGTTTAAAGGGATAGCTAAAAAAAAATTTTATTTCTGTAATTATTTACTCATCCTCATGTCCTTCCAAACCCATATGACTTTCTATCTTGCATAAAATACAAAATTAATTATCTAGCAGAATATCCAAGCTTTTTTTATCTTTTTTTATTTATCGAAAGTAAATAGATAACACTGCTGTCACTGGTCCCTACACACTTTAAAAGTATTGAAAAAAGAAATGAAGTAAATGAAGGCTGAATTTTCATATTTGGGTGAACTATCCCCAAACGTTCTACCTCAGCGATTAAACAAAGTCAGGTTCCCTTGAACATTTTGGACTTTCTCATTCCTTGTACTTGATAATCAGGACTCCCCTGTATTCTTTCTTTCCCCAAACTCTTGGCTGCCAAAATTCATTAGTGTGCAGCAACATTTAACTTTTCATTTTAGTGTTTAACTTTAACTTGTATGTTATTTTAATGTTAAATGTTAAATTAATCATGTTAATTTATGAAAAGACAAAAGAAAACTAAGGATTTAAAAAAAAGAGATGCACTTGGGCAATCATTTTTCAATAATCATCAGTTTTAATATCAGCATACAATCTCTGCAACTCTCCCTCATTCATTCTCTCTCCTTTTGTATCTCTCCATTCATTTGATCCCTACACATCCCTTCTCCTCACTCTCTTTCTATCTACCTTCAATGTTCTAGCCACCAGGACTGAGCCCAGTGAATAGCACTGCTAACATGTTTGGACATGAAACATTAACAGATGGCTTGGATTCCCTTTGCCTAGCAGGCTACTCTCACCATCCTTGCTCCTTTTGATCAGACACAAGTAGTGTTTAGACCCTTTCCACACCTCCTAACTGTAAATCTACAAAAATCTTGGTCATGATTTCACACGAGTAGCGGAATAGATTTTGCGGCAGGACTGAGGGGGCTGTGCGAGTAACTTTAGCCCCAGAGTGAGAACCACCTCACCACATCAAGTCTTAGAGTCAGTGGGTACTGCCGCCTTCAGTTTAACCTCTCTAATGTGACAGTAGCCAGGAAAAACCAGCTCCACAGAGGCAAACCCGAACTAGAACAGAATAAGAGACATTCAAAAGTGTGATCTGCTTCAGCAGTGAGGTTCATTTTTCACATTTTCCCCACAGTGGATTTGTTTTTCTCCCTGCAGAGCCAAGGGATAAAGGGCTGTTGGGTAATAATGAGGGGTGACCAGGGATGTTGAATGGTCTAAGTTATGTGGAAAGAGTCAGTTGGTCCAGTATGGAGTTACAATTTGCCTTCTGAATAGCTGAATTAAACAGCTGGCCATAGAATAATCAGCAGGAGAATATTGGTATATGTGTACTGTAACTTTAATAACCTGTTCCTCTGGCCAAATTGATTCTTACCGCCAATGCTTTGTTTTGCCAGGAGAATGCACAAAAGGACACCATAATTACGGCAACAATGGAACTCAGAAAAATGGTTTAAAAGTTTTTTCATTGTCCAACCAAATGTGGATTATACAAAGTTTTCTAGTCAGTTTTCACTAAATATTAGCATAGGTGAGCCAAACCCATCTGTCACAGGACAGATCATGGTCTCAGGGAGGGTCATTCAAAGGGGGTCTGGGGACTCATCAAGAAGTGCTAGGGGTTTAAAAAAAAATGTCAGAGAATGAACATTTGTTAAATAAACTTAATTTTAATAAGATCTAGCTTAGTTTGGGGGAGGGAGGCAAAGTTTGTATTTGGTTATAACTTTGAAACTTCATACAACAACGAGAAGACCTCTAAAAACCTAATAATGTGAATGAACAGGCAAGCTTCTGAACATTTAATTTTTTTTGCACACATCTTTCCTTGAAAAAAACCCAAAACAAAACACAAGCAGAAAAGAACAGACATGCACGGCGATCCTCTCAAATGTTGCCTGCAATATATTTTTGGGTCCACCACCATAAAGAGCCAAAAACCACATTATTGGATTCGGAAAAAAGTACGAAAGACATGTCCAAAGAATTTGTGCTCTTCCTGTCCTGGGCTGGTTTATGCCTTCTGCATGCATGCAAGCTGATGAGAGTGGCTGTTGTCTAAGCAGCATGGGATAGAGCACAGCACAGGTCAACAGAATCTGACATCCAAGAAGATCTGAGTGGAGGCACAATAAGGGGAGGCCGATGAGCACAATACTGAGACAGGCAGAGAGACAGATAGGGGCATGCTGCTCTGGAAACAGTGGGGTGAAAGCCCCTGGGCTCTTCATCATGAGGTCTCTTCAGATGAATTACTTATTAGGGAATATGTGCAGAATGTTGGCTCCTTCCAGCCTGTGATCTTCCTGCCAGTTTAGCCAAAGTCCTCTCCTCCCCTCAGTCAGCCAGTATTTATCTGGCATGGTCCTGAACCCAGAGCTCTCCCCACCAACACAAGACATGATGTGGAAAGAGAAAGAATGGAAAGAAAGAGAGTGAGTGAGTAAGCCAGGTGGAGAGCAGGGGTGGAAAGAGTACTGAAAAATCATACTCAAGTAAAAGTAATTGTTACAATATACAATATACACCTAATAATATACAATAATATGTATTACCACTCCATCCATGTAATCAGTGGAAATAAATAAGAGGTGTTGTGTTGATATTCAGATGTTGGTTGATAGTCAGTTGTCAGTGTGTTATTAAGAGAAGTGTAAAATGTGAGTCCAATATGAGGCTAATAAATTGCGGTGCTGATATATGTATCGTGAGAGATCAAGAGTTCAAAAGTCTGATTGCTTGAGGGAAGAAGCTGTCATGAAGTCAGCTGGTGCGGGTCCTACTGCTGCGATACTGCCTGCCTGATGGTAGCAGAGAGAGCAGCCCTTAGCTCAGGTGGTTGGAGTCTCTGATGATCCTCCAAGCTTTTTTTACACACTGGCTGGTATAGATGTCCTGGAGGGAGGGAAGCCCATCTCCGATGATGTGTCTGGCCGTTCGCACCACCTTTTGCAGGGCTTTGCGGTTGAGGGCTGTGCAGTTGCCATACCAGGCAGTGATGCAGCCAGTCAGGATGCTCTCGACAGTGCTGGTGTAGAACCGTGTGAGGATGTGGTGGTTCATTCCAAACATTCTCAGCTGTCTCAAGAAGAAGAGGCGCTGGTGATCCTTCTTCACAACAGCTTCAGTGTGGACAGACCATCTGAGTTCCTCAGTCATTTTGACACAGAAGAACTTGAAGTTGCTGACTCTCTCCACCGGTGTTTAATTGATGGTGATTTGGCTGTGTTCTCTGTTTTTCTTGACAGGAAGTGCAGGATCCAGCTGCACAGTGAGCTGTTTAAGCTCAGAGCCCGGAGTTTCACATCAAGATTGGAGGGCACTATGGTGTTGAATGCTGAGCTGTAGTCTACAAACAGCATTCTCACATATGTGTTCCTTTTTTCCAGGTGGGAGAGAGCAGTGTGTAGTGAAGATGCAATGCCATCCTCAGTGGTGCATTGTCGTGGTAAGCAAACTGCAATGAGTTCAGTAAGGCAGGCAGCACAGAGCAGATGTAATCTCTGATTAGCCTCTCAAAACATTTGCTAATGATGGAAGTCAGAGCAACAGGAGCAAGTGATTTTGGATTGCTTTGGTAAAGGCACAATGGTGGAAGTTTAAAAGCATGTGGGGACCACAGACAAGGAGAGGGAAAGGTTGAAAATATCCGTAAAAACACTAGCAAGTTGGTTTGAGCAAGCTCTGATGACGCAGCCCAGATTGCCATCTGAACCTGTGGCTTTACGGATATTCACCCATCACAAGAATCAGGTTATGTCAGATTTACAGATTTGCAGAGTGGACTAACCTCTGTAGCTTCGGCCGCTGGAGCTCTCTCCACGAGGGCGGTGTTGTTTCCCTCAAAATGATCTTAAAATGTATTAATCTCATCTGGGAGAGAGGCAGCAGTGTTCACGGCAGAGTTTGTGATGATATTACAGTTTTTCTTGATTGTTTCACTATAACCAGGCTTTTTAAAAACAATTTCAAAACCATAATGCCATTTATCAAAAAGCACACCAATTTACCTAAACTATAAACACTATTCCCCTGTTTTGACACATGAGTCAGGAACAAAATTGGCCATCGGGATATTGTGAATTTCCCTATCCAGCGAGGAGGGAACATCACTATGTGCACGGCCATCAGCCAACAAGGGGTACTCCACCACCATACCATTCTTGGACCCTATAACACTATGCTCCTCGGTTTCCTTGATGGCCTAAGAGAGCATTTGATCCAGCTTGGCCAGAAGGAGCCAGCACAACCAGAGCAGCCTCACTACATTCTTGTTTGGGATAACGTCAGCTTCCATCACTTTGCTCTGGTTCGTGATTGGTTTACCAATAACCCAAGGTTTTCCAACATCTTTCTGCCTGCATACTCTCCTTTTCTAAACCTGATAGAGGAGTTTTTTTTAGCATATTTTCAGAAGCTGTATTTTTTTGTTGTTGTTTGGTGTATTGTACTGTACAGTACATTAAGGAATACAGTAATTTAAGAAATGTATACATTCATCATGTGAAACCACAAGCAACATAACTTATTACTGGTTTTTGTAGTATTGTTTTGAATTGATCTCACCACTGTGTAAAACTATGTTGTAGTGTGTGTGTGTTTGAGGGCTTGTATGTCTTGTCTAATGGGAAAGTTTGGCTTTTCAGCAAGATTGAATGGTTTTGAGTGGAGAGCTTCATTTTGACCTGAAAATAGCAAGTTTGGGGAATTGGGTGAGAAGTTATGGATTTCTGTTTAGAGTTTCGAGAAATGTGTTTAAGCAATCGAAAAAAACTGTAATTCCCTGCCACATGCTTCTAGAGTCAGTGGTGTTGAACTGTCCTTCAATCTTCGGTCCCTGTACTGGTGTTTGGCTACACTGATTTTTGCAGAGGGCATAACTGTCTTGTTTATGCTCCTCCGCATTCCCAGAATTAAAAGTGTAGGTCTGCGCATTAAGAGTTATATGAACATCGCTATTAATCCATTCTGTTTAGGGTGGATCCGTATTGTTTTGGTCGGCACACTGTTGAAACACGTAGAGCGTAGACCTCGATGTCGTCATCAGAGGCGGACCGGAGCATCTTCCAGTCCACGTGATCAAAACTTTCCTGTAGCATAGAATCTGATTGGTCAGACCAGCACTGGATTGTTCTGAGGGCGGGTGCTTCCTGTTTCAGTTTCTGCCTGTAAGTGGGTAGCAGGGGTCGATTTGTGTAATGTCTTAGTCTGATGAGAACGTCGGCTCTCCTTCCCTTTTTCCGGCTGCATTTCTGTGGCCGGGCAGCCAAGACAAAGGGGTTTGCTATCATGTTTGAAAACGTATCGGTTACCTAACGTAACCTCGGTTCTCTCTAGATGAGGGAACGAGTATTGCGTAAGCTAGCTTACGCTACGGGAAAGATTCATCTTTTCTGAGATATTGAAGCCAAAAAATTATCCTTAATTTTTGTATCCATTGTCAACGCAGTGCGGCAGCTGCAGACCTTGAGCGGGCTAGCTAGCGAGCTCATAGGTTGCTCTGCGGCAACTGCTGCAGCCTATAGACGAGCTTGGGCGGACTCGCATCCAATGAGAGGCGTCCGCGCGCTCACTGCATCAAAGCCCGCCAAAAGGGCGTGACTAGAGTGCATATAAGCGTAGTTCAGTAGGCTGGAACCCTGGTTTTCATTGACTGAAGCGAAAAGTCGCTCGTGGCGCGAGCACGACCGGCTACGCAATACTCGTTCCCTCATCTAGAGAGAACCGAGGTTACGTTAGGTAACCGATACGTTCTCTTACGAGAGGTTCTCTCGATATGCGTAAGCTAGCTTACGCTCACGGGAACCCATTGTCAACGCCGTCGCGCCAAGCATCCACTGTATAAGCCCCAGGGAATTAAGGGGGACCCGGGAGCCCTTATGAGTGGGGAAATAATATTTGGCCGGCAAGAATGCGGGTCATTGATTGTGTAATACATAAGCACATAGTAGGACGGGAACGACAGAGCGGCGGTGCCGGTCTGTGTGGAATGTGTCCCATCAGTGCAGCTCACCAGGGGAGCTGTAGCGTATTAAACCGCTAGTAGTTTTGCCTGCAGAGCGGGCACTTCCATATTGTAAAATCTGACAAAGGTGGAGGGGAAGTCCATCCCGCTGCCACACATATGTCGTGAATGGAAATTCCGCTGGACCATGCCCACGAGGATGCCATGCCTCTAGTGGAGTGAGCCCTAATGCCCAACGGGCATGGCAGGTCTTTTGACGCCAGTATGCAGCAGCAATAGCGCCCACTATCCATCTAGATAGTGTCTGTTTCGAGGCGGCGAGACCTTTGGTGCGCCCCGAACTAAACGAAAAGCTGCTCGAGCGCCTGAAAGCAGCGGAGCGTGCAGTATACAATCTCAGTGCTCTGACCGGGCAAAGGAGATTGGCGCCGCGTCGCTATCCGGTGCTGGCAGCCCGATAGGGAAATGACCTGTGCTCTGAAAGGAGTACCGATCACCTTGGGAACATAGCCGTGTCTAGGCTTTAAAATGACCTTGGAGTCACTTGGTCCAAACTCAAGACACGCAGCGCTGACAGACAGCGCGTGAAGGTCTCCCACACGCTTGACTGATGACAGGGCAGTCAGAAAAACGGTTTTGAGTGAAAGGTATTTCAAATCCACGGATTGAAGTGGTTCGAAAGGGGGCTTTCATAGTTTCGAGAACTATAGAAAGATCCCAGATAGGAACCGATGGGGCGCTGGGGTTCATCCTTCTAGCTCCCCTGAGGAAGCCGGATGACCAGCTCGCTTTTACCCCATGACTGGCCGTGCAGGGTTCAGCGAACGCCGCAACGGCCGCCACATACACTTTGAGCGTGGATGGGGATCTGCCCTCATCCAGCAGCTCTTGTAGAAATACGAGCAGCGACGACACCCCACATGTCCGTGGGTCCAGGTCTCTGTCGGTGCACCATTTTGAGAACACAGACCATTTTGACGCATAGAGTCTTCTCGTGGAAGGGGCTCTAGCGCGTATGATGGTGTTTATTACTCCTTCTGGCAGAGCGACGGGTAGTCGCTGATCACCCACGCATGCAGCCCAGCTCTGGGTGGGGATGCCAGATTGTGCCGCGAGCTTGAGAGAGGAGATCTGTCTCACTGGGATGGGCCACGGCGCTGTCAGTGACAGCTGCGTAAGCTCCGGGAACCATGTCTGATTCTCCCAACGCGGGCTATGAGGAGCACCGAGTGACGCTGCTTCCTGATCCTCTGCATTACCTGTGGCAATAGCGAGACGGAGGGAAGGCGTAAAGCCGGGCGCCTGGGCCAGTCCTGGGCCAGCGGCCCTCGCTCGAGAAAAATACTGGGCAGTGAGAGTTCTCTTTGGACGCAAAGAGGTCTATCTCTGCTCTGCCGAATAGGTGCCATAACGCCTGGACTGTTTGAGCTGCAGGGACCATTCCCCTGGGGAATATTGTCTCTGGACAGTCTGTCCGGCCGCCGCTCAGGTGGCTCTGGCACGCGCGTCGCCCTCAGCGAGCGCAGGTGGCACTGGGACCAACTCAGTATGCGCTTTGTCAGATGGAAGAGGTTCCTGGATCTGACACCGCCCTGACGGTTTAGGTAGGATACCACAGATCTGTTGTCCGAACGGACCAGGACGTGGTGACCCTGAATGACCGGGAGAAAGCGCACGAGCCGCACTCGACCGCTATCATTTCCAGACAATTTATGTGAAGGAGCTTTTCCTGAACTGACCATAGGCCAAAACCGGAGAGCCCTCGCGAGACCGCGCCCCAACCCGTGTTGGACGCTGCCTGTCGAGATGACTTTTCGGCGAGATACAGCTCCCATTGTCACTCCCCGCTGATACCATTCAGCCACTGTCCAGGGCTGCAGAGCTGATATGCAGGTCTGAGTCACCTTGATGGGCTGGCGGCTCATGGCCCAAGCCCGGCGAGACGCCGGGTGTTTAGCCAATGCTGAAGCGGGCGATGTGCAGTAAACCCAGCTGAAGTACTGCTGCGCTGAGGCCATGTAACCTAGCACTCTCTGGAATTTCTTCAGAGGCGTGAGGCTGTTCATCTGAAAAGATGCGGCTAGTCGCTGAACACGGCGCGCGCGCTGTGTAGATAAGCGAGCCGCCATTGCCACGGAGTCTAGTTCTATTCCCAGGAAGGAAATGGTCTGACTGGGCTGTAGTGAGCTCTTGGTCCAATTGACTGCAAGACCCAAACTGTTCAGATGGCTGAGGAGAACTGATTCTGTGAGACAGAAGCTCCATATGTGACTGAGCCATAATCAGCCAGTCGTCCAAATAGTTCAGAATTCGCAAACCCTGACTCACGAGGGGTGCGAAGGCCGCGATCCATGCACTTCGTGAAAGTACGGGTGCTAAGGACAGGCCGAACGGAAGGACGGTGTATTGATAAACCTGGCCGCCGGCTAATCTCAAGAATGGCCTGTGACGGGATTTATCTGAATCTGAAAGTATGCATCTTTCAGATCGAGAGAAATAAACCAGTCCCCTGGCGCATTACGCGCGAGGAGTTTCCTGATTGTAAGCATTTTGAACGGTCTTTTTGCAAGCACCTTGTTCAAAACCCTGAGATCTAATATGGGTCTGAGGTCGCCGCCTTTCTTGGGAACAAGAAAATAACGGCTGTAAAGCCCCGACTCGCTCAGAGAGGGTGGCACTTTTTCTATGGCCCTTTGCACAGAAGGCTTGTTATTTCTGAACGAAGCATGCACGCTGCTTCCGTGTTCACAGTGGTTTCGAGCCAGCTCTGAAGCGAGGGGCGGCGATCGAACTGTAGCAAATAGCCCTGTTGTATTGTGCTTAACACCCACTTGGATATCCCTGGAATAGCTTCCCACGCTTTGAAGCGTAACGCTAGAGGGTGAATGGCCAATTCGCTCTGATTGCCGCACACAGAGCGCTGAACAAAATGTGTGAGCTGCGTTTAGTGTGTTCATGCATGATTGCTCGCAGACAGCATGAACAGGCTGTTTTGTGAGTGACTTCCGATTGGAATGAATGGGGAAAGAGTCACATCTGTTACGTGATGCGCAAGCATAGTCATGGGCACGGGACTTACACACAGAGGAATGGTTGCTGGCCGTGTAACAGAGCCGGCAGAGAATGGGCGCCGCACGCATTTGCGGGCGCATTTATTGACTCTAGCGCCGAGCGGTTCAGTAATCGCTTTATGTGAGCGTGCTCTGGTGGGGACACGAGACATGCAGTGCTTGTGTGCAGAAGTGAACACTGGATTGTGGGCACATTTTCTACACATAGGGCTGGTCGTGGTGACAGAGCTGGCAGAGAATGGGCGCCACAGACGCATTTGTGGGCGTCTTCATTGACTCTGACGCTCGAGCGGTTCAGTAATCGCTTTATGAGAGCGTGCTCTGATAGGGGCACGGGATGTGTTATGCTTGTGTGTAGGGGCTAACACTGGGTTGTGGGCACTTTTTCTACACATAAGACATGTTTGCTCTTTACAAGATTTATTTGGGTCGCCATGAAAACGGCGCTTGAGTGCAGGCAAGCGGGCAGTGTCACCGGCTTGTTGGCTGCTAAATTCACCACTGTAGTAGCCTGAGAGAAGGGGACTGACAGGGGTAAAGCTTTGACAGTGGTCCGCCGCGCGGGACTGAGCCGCCGCTTGTTCAACACAGTTAGGAAGACTTCGGCTGCTCGGGTTTCAGCGCTACCTTAGATCGAGGCCCGCGGGGAGGCGGTCTGCGGCGGCTGTCTGAGCGCGATCGAGGGCGGCCGCCCTGTCGACGCTGAGAAGTCTGAGATTGTTGAACTGGGCGCTGTGAAGAGGCTCGTGCAGGAGGCTGATCACGTGAGCGCCTGCAGAGGAGCTTAGCGACGCCGCAGGAAGAGGTTCATGGCTTGGGTGGCTTTCTGGACTTCTGAGAAGCGGTCAACAATGCCACTCACCACGGAGCCGAAGAGACCGGTTGGAGAGAGCGGTGCGTTGAGGAACGTGGAGCTTGCTTCTCCCATGTCGGCTAGTGTTAGCCATAAGTGTCTCTCTGTCACAGTCAGCGAGGCCATGCACTTCCCTAGAGCTTGGGCTGCAGCTTTGGTAGCCAAGGGCGCAGGTCTGTCGCGCCAGAGATCAGTAACAGCCTCTGGGTGCCTGCCTTTCTCATCCCACTCCGAAGAAGGTCTGCTTGTAGGATCTGTAAACGCCATTGAGTGCAGAGCAGATGCGCTTGGCCGGCGGCGGAATAGGCGCGCCAACATAGGCGGAAGTCGCTCTGCAGGCCTTAGACGGGAGCACAGGCTTGGAACGCCATCTCGCGGAGGGCGGACAAAGGTGTGCTGCTACCGAAGTCCTCGACCGGGGATGGAGGAGTAGCCTCTTCAGTGGCGCCGCCCACCGACGCCGAGAGGGTGGAGACGCGTGAACGGGTCCTGGCTGAAAACGGAGCTGCTCCACGACTTTGCAAGCTCCGTATGTAATTCCGCAGGAAGGGAGCGCCCGGCCGCGGGTGTAGAGCGGCGATGGCTTTGAAGAAAGCAGCCGCCGAGTCTGTTGGGTGCCTGCTCAGGGGCGGTGACCACTGAGCCCGAGGCGGTCGACGGCCTGTGTGAGGAGGCGCGTTAACTCCCCTTCGACCCGGCGCTGGTCCTGCTGGATTCCTGGGCTGAGGAGGAGGCTTGGGAGCCTGTCCACTCCTCGTCCGAGCCATGATGGAACAGCAGCCCTTATCCTCCGCCGTCATCCGAGATGGCAGCAGTGCGGCCGCCGGGCGGCAACTGCGCTGGCCCCGGGGCGGGAGGGTGAAAGCGATGCTCGAGGGAGAGGCTCCGGCGAGGCAGTCGCTTCAACCACAGTTTCCGGCAGCCTTTGTGAGCGGGCGCTTCTTCCTGCGCGTGCTGAGGGTAGGCGGCGCTGGCGGTTTCTGCTTTGATCGCTTCGAGTCGAGCCCGCAGGGTCGACATCGGTAGCTCCTCGCAGAATCGCATCCGCCCTCAGTGAGGGCGAGCTCTGCGTGCCCCAGTCCCAGGCAGAGAGCGCAGATGATGTGGCGGTCTCCTGTGCTGAGAAGGGCGCGACATGAGGCGCAAGTGGAGCGAGGCATCTTGAAAAAGACGCCAGTACTTTTTGTGAATAGTTCTTGAGAACTAGCTTGCTTAATAAAAGGATACGCCGTCGGATGGCGTAGCTCGCAGGATGGCTGAAGGTGGCTGAGACGGCCGGCTTCTTCTAGCGCTGTCCACGCTTGCTAGATGCCCCTCAAACGGCGACGCGGCTTCCAGGTCAGCGATGCGGAGAGCTTCGCTGAAGAGATGAAAATCAGGGTTCCAGCCTACTAACTACGCTTATATGCACTCTAGTCACGCCCTTTTGGCGGGCTTTGATGCAGTGAGCGCCGGACGCCTCTCATTGGATGCGAGTCCGCCCAAGCTCGTCTATAGGCTGCAGCAGTTGCCGCGAGAGCAACCTATGAGCTCGCTAGCTAGCCCGCTCAAGGTCTGCAGCCGCCGCGACTGCGCTGACAATGGATACAAAAATTAAGGATAATTTTTTGGCTTCAATATCTCAGAAAAGATGAATCTTTCCCGTAGCGTAAGCTAGCTTACGCAATACGAGAGAACCTCTCGTAAGAGAACATAGGGTCGGCATTGAGTTATTTAAAATCCAGTTTTCGGTGTGCTATTGAAAAACCAATGTCCAAAAGCATTTGTATATCGTAGACAATAATGCAGACAACATCCAAGATGAAAAACACAAGAATTATATTGAAAACAAACAAAAAACTGCAATATTGGGTCGGAGCTCACAGCGCATACTCAGTGCCATCTTGAAGCAACATATACAAAGAGCAACATTTAGGACAGATGGGATAATGAATAAAGACACTAAAGCAGACATCACTAAAACAAATGTTTTGACAAAGAGGGATACATTTTAGTTTTTCAGTTTTTATTGTATTTTTTTAAGGTATTTCCAACTCAAAATACAGGGTAAATAACACTGCAGACTGTAATATAATATTATGTGTGTCTGTCTGTGTGCATGAGATTTTGGATTGAGATGGAGTGTTTGCAGTTTGTGTAGAATATTTAGTATCTTTAGGTGTATATAGAAAGTGTCTCCAGTTACTCATGTGACCTCGGTTCTCTGAGATGAAGGGAACGAGACATTGCAGTAAAAACTTTTGGGGAATTCATTCTCAGAAGACCTAATTGAAGGCCTTTTAAAATAACACCAATTTTATGATTGGTAATGGTGTTTGAGCCCCACCCCTTTAGGCACAGAGTTGGCCTATATAAGTGGGTGTGCGAATACCATTTTTTCAAACTTTTCTGACTTAAGGACAAGAACACATCACTCGTAACTCGAAACTCTGAATTAGTAGTATGGCCAGGTTTTGCAATGTCTCGTTCTCTTTATCTCAGGGAACCAAGGTTACATGTGTAACTGGATACGTTCCCTATCGAATATGTTCACTTGACCTGTGGTAAACACTTTTGGGTAACAGAGTCCCATCATTCTGCACTACATGACGCCATACCCTGAGAGATACAGCAGGGTATAAACACTTGTAAAAGAATATTCATATGAGGTCACGGGCCCACTGGACGGTGACGAATTACAACATATTTCAAGTTTATCGAAAAATGAATAACCCCACATCGTGACAACCAGATGGGAAGTTAATCTTATGCAGGGGATATATGTATATATATATATATATGTCATATAATACACACACTATAAATTTAAACCCTACATACCCATAGGTAGGGAGGGAGGTTTATTCTTATTGGAAGTGTTTGTGAATTCAAGGCTAAGTTACAGCTAGTAATTCCAAATGACTGAAATGCTAAGTGCCGAAGGCTGGGCACCTTCCACATTGTTCATCTAAGCCTGTGCTGAACGCATCAGTGATTACCACCTTTTTCCAGAATACCTGTCCCAGCATGATGCTGTTAAAAGGTTGAAGCAGTGAGATATGCCAATGCGCATGTGCCCCTGATGCCAGGCGTGCTGCCAGCATCGGAAAGGTCTCATGTAAAGGACCTAACAGTGTGACGGCAGATGCTTTTCACAGAGAATGACATTGCCATTTGTACAGCCTGGGCCTCAGAGTAGTAAATTCCCGTGCTCGCACAAGAGACACTCTAATGGGGCTAATAATAGCGCATCATAGATCTAGTTCAAAATGTGCATGCCGCTCAGCTTCAATGGAGTGAGCATGACATCATTTCGAGAGTGTGGAGAGCCAAGGAAAGGACTCTGAATTAATCAGCTGTTCCCCTCGAATGCGAATCTCAAAACAGCCTAAGATGCTGTGCAACTGGTACATGAAAGTACGGTTTCATCCTTTAGATCTATTGATGCAAATCAGCCCAAGGATGGATGCGTGGTACGGTCTGATTTTGAGATTCTGTTTTGAATGGGTGCTTTGCGAGTTTGTAAATTCAAGCATCTCAGATCTAAAATGGGCCGGAGCCCGCAGTCTTACTCCAGAACGGAATACATTAGCTGTAGAACCCGTGTACGCCAAAGTTCGGAAAAATCTCTATCGCGTTTTTTGAGAGGAGATTGTGAGTTCCTACGTGCAACATAGGCGCATCCTGAGCCAGGACCGTAGATGACCGAACACCGTAAGCGAGATAACGGATGTGTCGGTAAAAGAAGCGTGAAGGGCTTCTTCGAGTGTGTGTGTGCCTCGTGCAGTGCAACGAGTGCTTCTCTCTTTTTGAGAACATCCTTTATTTAAACACAACACACAGAAGCAACATTCTGTGTAATATCCCAGTCCCAACGAACTCCGGCAGGGAGGGGGAGAGTAATGAGTGTCTCATGAAGGCATCACAAGTGTTTTTCTCTTTTTTGTCATTCTTTATTTAACACATCACACAAAAACAACATTTCATGTAACATCCCGGCAAACTCTGGCAGGGAGTAAACTGCGTGTAATGTGTTTGCGTTTCATACAGTGAATGTTTTCTCTATTATGTGATAACATTCTTATGTGAACACCACACACAGAAACATATTTGTGTATCATCCCTGTGAACTCTGGCAGGGAATGAGCAGTGTGTGAATGTTTGTGTGCGTCTCTTGCATCAAGTGCTTTCACTTTTGTGGGAGAACTTTGTTTGTGTGAACACAATGCACAGAAACACATTTGTGTTTCATCTCAGCAACCTACGGTGGGGAATGAGCAGCATATGAATGTGTGCATATCAATTTGTGACTAGTTTACATGGTTTATGTGAACACAATACACAGAAACAGCCTGCATGAACACCAGAACACCAGCGGGGATAGGAAGCGAACAGCGTGTAAATATGTATGTGTCGAGCATGTGCAGCATGAGGAGATGCAATGAGTGCTTTCTCCATTGTGTGAGAAGTTTGTTTATGTGAAAATCATCACACATAAATAACACATTTAATCCCTCAATGAACTCTGGTGAGGAGGGGAAGTGAACGGTGTGTGAATGTGCATGCATCTCGAGCCGGTGCAGCACGAGCAGACGCAACAATCAATTTCTCTATTGTGTGAGACGTTTGCAAGCAGACGCAACCAGTGCTTTCTCCATTGTGTGAGAAAATCATCACACAGAAACAACACACATGCAATCTCAGGCAAGGAGAGGAAGTGAACAGCGTGTAATTGTGCATGCGTGTCAAGCACGTGCAGTGCACACAGACGCAAGCAGTTGTGATAACAGTATTTATGAGAACACAACATAAAAGAACACAATTGTCTACCATCCCAGCATATCCGGTGAGGATCAGTCGCATATGAATGTGGCGTCTCACAGTGAGCACATTTCTGTTTCTTGTGAGAACATTCTCACAAACCAAAGACAGCTCAGAGAAGCAGGGGTGGGGTTCTCTGCCAGGTGCTGATCCAAAATAGTGCTGTGAGTCATCAGACTGAGCCACCGGTGACTTTTTGTTTTCCAGAGTGCCATCCACAAAATGGCAACCACAAAATTTAGTGTGACAACCATGACTCTGTAATGGCACATATCAGCTTGAGTCAACAGGACTCTAAGGCTCGAATGGAGGGGACCACTGTAAACTGAGCTCCTAAACCACCCCCGAGGGGATGCAAATCAGCTCTTTTCAGTATATATATATATATATATATATATATATATATATATATATATATATATATACACACACACACATTTCAAAGGATACAGCTCTGCTGGAATTCTGCAGGAATCAGATCGATGTCTCGCTGAGACGAAGAACGCGATGCCGGCAGCGAGACTTTTCACCGGAACATTAGAGGGGGCGGGTGAATCTTTCGCTGCAGGCACTGAAAGTCAGGCGATGAACATCCTGATGCATCAGCAGGGAAGTCCCATCCACTGGAGGGTGTTCATCGATGGTGAAGAGAGGGCAGTTCAAGACGAGACGAGACAATGTCGATCTTGAAGAAAGAAAATTCTGAAGAAATGGTGTGCTATTTTGACACATGTGTCAGATTTGTTGAACTGTCACTGCAAAAATCTACACAGAAATCCCTTCATTTCACATTGCCTACACCATGTGGTCATTTAGAAAGCACTAGCATTCAATATTGTTCACTTAAGTAAGCACAGATTGAGCTCAATTAGCACACAGTTACCCAGGTGGAAAAACTAATAGTCAAAATTGATCACACACCAATCATAACCTTCAATAGATAGATAAAAGGGCCAGAGTCAGTTCATTCAGTTTTGGAACAATGGATCCAGAGAGATACGTGAAGGAAGAGGTCGAGGACATCAGAGAGGAGGAAGAGGAAGAGCAGTAGGGAGTGGAGAAAGAGGTGAAGGAATAGGAAGCGTAGGAGGTGTAGGAGGAGTAGGGAGAGGAGTAGGGAGAGGAGGAGGAGGAGGAGGAGGACAACAAGAAAGAGGAAGGGGAGGGCAAGGAGACATGCAGTCTCGGATGAAATTCGTGCCACTCTAGTTGACCATGTCCTTGTCTATGGTATGACTATGATGCTGGGGCCGAATAATTGTTTTGTTGTTGTTTGGTGTATAGTACTGTACAGTACATTAAGGAATACAACATTTGCAAATGTATACATTTGTTGTGTCTTTTGCTGTGTTCATCATGTGAAAAGGTTTTTGAGGGAGAGAACCACAAACAACATAACTTATTACTGGTTTTTGTAGTATTGTTTTGAATTTATCTCACCAGTGTCTAATACTCTGTAGTGTGTGTGTGTTTGAGGGCTTGTGTGTCATGTCTGAGGGCAAAGTTTGTTTTTTCAGCAAGATTTAATGGTTTTGAATGGAGAGCTTCATTTTGACCTGAAAATAGGAGGAGTTTTGAGAAAAGTAGGAATAATTTCAAGAAATATATTTAAGCAATTGAGGAAAAACTGTAATAGCCATCATGTGTTATAGCACACTGGTCTATTCAGTTACATGTACACTTCACGTCCGACATTTTGATACAAATACACTTTGTCCCACTGTTTGTTAAATTTACACTAATGCCTCCCCAGTGTTTGTCTTGCTATCACAATCATTGTAATAAACATCCCTGGTCTAGATGCAGAACATAGTTTATCATCAATATCGAGGACATCTCTTTTTTTCAGATAAACACTGAGATCGTTTTAACACACGGAACAATTGATAACATTGCATTAATCTCTCACAGCAACCCAAAAATCTCAGTGATAGCTAGCTAAATAACAGACTATGTTATAGACACGTAGAATATAGTCTGCAGAAATATGAAATTTACCTCAATATGTTTCTTCAAATTAGAGGCAGAATGCTGATATCTAGCATGAGCAAGCTAAACTCATATGACAAAATTAAGCAATTGGCCTCTTTCACTGTGAAAAGCCCTATTAGTTGCGGCCGTGGATTTTCAGATGTTGAACTGCGCTTGAGGCATTCTCTACATCCATAACAGACTGTGCCTGATCTAAAAGTGCTATTCAAGTTTTACATGTAATTTGATTGGCTAGGGAGAGTCTTGTGACTCCCGTCAAATCACATTGATGGATAAAAATTTAATCAGAACTAGGAAGTAGCGAACACAGACGGAGGGAAAATAGCAAAGTAAAAGTAGTTACAGCACTTAAAATGTACTCAAGTAAATGTATACAATTATAAAATACTTAAAAATATACAATTCCTGGGAAAATTACTTAGTTATAACCCTGGCGGAGAGTGAAATAGAGCTCAAGAGAGGAATTGAGAGAAAGAAAGAGAAATATTAGAATGAGAGAGAAAAAGACAGAGAGCACTTTTTTTACTCTCCTGGTCTGGCTTGAGCCTCTTTGACACGTGTAGAACCACGGCGCACACATGCACTCTGGCCACAGCATTCCTGTTTGTGGTGAGGGTAGGACTTCCACGGGCAGACGGCAGTCTGATGTGCTGCCAGGGAAAATCAATTAAGTGAAATCCACCAAATCATGTTCTGTGAGAAGCTAGAGCAAGTGGTTGGCAACATTAAAGCAGTGGCAGGGCTGCAGCTGAAGAAGACTGTCTGTCTCTTTACTTTGGTAAATACTGAGATCACCAGACTGCCGGACAGGAACAAAGACCACTGGCACAGCTGGCTTTGAGAAATGCATTTCAAGCCATCAGCACTGAGACTCATTAATGAAAACCAGATTGTGGCATTAAAAGAGTGAGTTAGAGAAGGAAACATAAAAGTGAGACAGGAGGTGTGAAAAGAGGCTAAGCAGACTTATAAATAACTGTTTCACTCTAAATAATGGACTATGCAAAAATCAATACCCTACCTACATGAAAACAATCTATGTAGATTTCAGTGGGAAATGCTTGAGAGTTTTTCTCCTATTCTATCACAGACAAGATGGGGAATTTTGTTTTACTTTTTAATAAACAGTCACATAGCTACTGTATCTCAATAGAGGCATTCACACTCTCCAACACTCCCCTACAGGGAATTTAGAGTCTCCAATAAATGAAAGGTGCAGTAAGATTCAGAAACCCTTGTTATTAATGACACCTGTGGCTGTAAATGAACTGCAGCCAGCTACCTGTTGCTCGTGCACACACTCCATAGGGATATGAGTATCGGCCAAACCAATGATGTAACATACAAAGAGACAACGTGATTCACTGGCATCATGCTGACAGATGAGGTAGCATAATTAAAATGACACAGTTATGATTGTTTTACTACAACCTTTAAGACTGTATATTATATTTGACTATCCAGTGCTGGAACAGGGCTAAAACAAAGTGTGGATATAGGTCTGACTATGCAAGACTGTAGTTTGAAGTAATCACTTTTATTTGCATGATACATAGGCTATCGCATAAATGCAGTCAATGTCGGTGTTAGCTAGCTAGCCAGCTTTATCAATAGCTGTTAGCAAAATTTTGTGGATGATGACAGTAGCTGTTTATAAAATAGACATATGAATAAAATATGTACATTATAAATATGTTGACACAATTCAGTATTGATGTGAATCCATCACAAATGTCATTTTGATATTTCGATGCGCTCTTGTTTTATAATAATAGAATATATATATATATTTTCTGTATAACCAAGTTACATTACACTAATGAATAGGTCTTTTTACATTATCTTGAACGTTGTCTAGCATTCATTTCATGTGCTATTGTAGTTTACCTTGCTGAATAATTACAGATTAACATTGTTTATTACAGTTACTGTGCCGGCAAGATCAAGTTAGCTAAAAATACACAGATCAATCCTTATGGCACTATATTTCACATGCTTTGCAGTTATGAAAGATTACCTGTCTAATAAGAAGAGTGCCAATTCAGGGTCAGTTTTGACCCCCAAAACCGAACAAATGTTCCTCCAGTATTCAAATGCCCTGCCGATGTTCACTCTAGTTTTAGCCAGACTGGATTCAACAGTTTTTTTTTTTTTTTTTTGGCTTACTCTGAGTTTGTGTAGGAGTCGGTGTTGTGCTGGCAGCGGGATGTTTGCTGGATTCCATCTCTAAGATAACGTTACTGTAACGAATAGGAAGGAAGTTCAGGAGCTGGATCTAGGTGCGGCAAAAGAGTTTTAATGAACATAAACTAACAAGTACAAAATAACAGTTAAAAACAGGAACAAATAAAACATCCACGATGGGAAACAAAAACATAAACAGGAGAAAACACGAAGGGCACGGGTAAAACACGGTAGGTCAAAACACATTCAGGTACAACAACTGACAAAGAACAAACAACCAACAGGGCATATATACAAAAAAGGCTAATGAGTAAATGAAACACAGGTGAGTACAATAGAAGACAGCCGGCAGTGATGAGGGCAGGGAATTATGGGAAAGTGTAGTCCATGGGGAACAGATAACAGAGGAAAAACACATGGCAGACAACAGTGAATCGTGATAGTTACCTAGTGTTGCAGTTGGAAAAAACAGACAAAAAACAAAAAATTGTCCATGGAGTGTGCGAAAAAAAAGAAAAAAAAAGAAGGGAAAACAGGCAGTTCAAGGGAGCACTAGAGGCAAGGGGATGAGGGGAAGAGGACAAAGACAGGGAGGCAGGGCCAAGATGGAGCCAGGGAACAGGGAGATTAGAGCAGGTCAGGCGGACGGCTAGGAGACCAAGGTGACCAGAGCTGATCAGGCAGGTGGCCAGAAGTCCAAGGGGACCCAAGCAGATCTGGGGGATAGCCTGGAGACAAAGGGAATGACCTCAAGGTGAGGACCGGGACAGGGACTGGGTTAGGAGGCCCAGAAGGTGGCCATAGGACCATAGCCATGAAGAACTCCGGGGGTGGAGCTGTGGAAGGCGGAGCCATTGAGAACTCTGGGGGCGGAGCCGTGGAAGGTGAAGCCATTGAGGACTCTGGGGTGGAGCCGTGCAGACTCAGGTGGTGGAGCCATGGAAGGCAGACCCGGGGAAGGCGAAGCCATGGAGGACTTAGGGGGCGGAGCCGTGGAAAGCGGAGCCAGGGAGGAGTTCGGGGCGGAGCCATGGATAATTCCGGGGGCTCTGGGGGCGGAGCTGTGGAAGGCGGAGCCAATGAGAACTCTGGGGGCGGAGCCGTGGAAGGCGAAGCCATTGAGGACTCTGGGGGCGGAGCCGTGCAGACTCAGGTGGTGGAGCCATGGAAGGCAGACCCGGGGAAGGTGAAGCCATGGAGGACTTTGGGGGCGGAGCCGTGGAAGGCGGAGCCAGGGAGGAGTTCGGGGCAGAGCCATGGATAATTCCGGAGGCTGAGCCATGGTAGGCAGGCCATGGAAGGCTCAGGAGGCGGAGCCGTGTAATGGACGAGACTGGGAAACAGAAGCCTTTCTTCTCCTCTTCCGGGCGAACAAGTCTGTGAACGCTGACTCTGGGACGGACGAGGCTGTGAATGCTGGCTCTGGGACGGACGAGGCTGGCAACGCTGGCTCTGGGACGGACGAGGCTGGCAACGCTGGCTCTGGGATGGACGAGACTTCCAGCTCGGTCTTCGGCAATCCCCTTCACAGGCATGTTGGTAGTCCGATCCGATAGACTTCCTTCAGGGTAGTGTCATCAAGACCGGTGTGGATGGCTACGGTGGAGAAGAAATGGGAGAACTCCCGATTTGTCAAACCCGCCTGGCTTTGTTCTGTGAAGTACGCCGCTAGATCCATTTTTGGTCAGTTGTTCTATAACGAATAGGAAGGAAGATCAGGAGCTGGAAATAGGTGCGGCAAAAGAGTTTTAATGAACAAAAACAAACAAGTACAAAATAACGGGTAAACACAGGAACAAATAAAACATCCACGATGGGAAACAAAAACATAAATAGGAGATTACATCCACGAAGGGCACAGGCAAAACACGGTAGGTCAAAACACATTCAGGTACAACAACTGACAAAGAACAAGCATATATACAAAAAAAAAGACTAATGAGTAAATGAAACACAGGTGAGGACAATAGAAGACAGCTGGTAGTGATGAGGGCAGGGAATTATGGGAAGTGTAGTCCATGGGGAACAGATGACAGAGGCAAAACACAGGGCAGACAACAGTGAATCGTGATAGTTACCTAGTGTTGCAGTTTGTAGTCGCTGTTGAATAGCGGAAGAAAAGTTATTACTGTCTGAGGCAAGGCTCTCGCGAGCACGCATAAACATCCTTTGGATTTCTGCCAAAAGCAACCCACTCCCTTCGCATGAATCAGTCTACAGGTTTTAATAGGAAACCTAGGAAGTCCGGGAAGGGCTTATTTTTTAAGTTGAATTACAAGCTGTTCTCATATTGCAAAAAAAAAAATTGCAAATATTACATGAACATTTTAACATATTGCACCGTTAACCTGCATGTCTTTTTGACTGGGGGGAAACCGGAGCACCCAGAGGAAACTCATGCAAACTCATGCATACATAATACAGAAAGGCCGGGACTCAAACCTGGGACATTCTTGCTGTGAGACGACAGTGCTACCCAACCAAATGTGAGTTAAATCTGACAAAACATCTCTGAGTACATTAGGGGATATAATATTTGAAAAAACAATTAATAAAAAAATTCAATCACATTTTATTTTTTTTTATTCTAAAAAAGCAAATATTTTCTTTTAAGGTTAGTTTTATGTTGTGTATTCAGGTTAATCTCTACTATTTATCATTTGCTTTATATAAAAAAAAATAGAAGTATATGGTATGTTGCCATTTAGATAGCAAAACAAATAATTGTCTGTGTGAGTATTTGTGTGTCTGTGTGGGCAAGTGTGAGTGTGTAGGTGAAGGGATGCATTAGCAAGCTTTATTGTGTCCATCCACAGGGATGCAATGTGAGTTTTACCTGTGGGGTTTCGGCTCTATGGAGGTGAGTACAATGCTCCTAACGCATGTTGGCAACACAAGGCTTTGGGCCACTTTAACACCCAACACAAATCCAGAGTGAAACAATAATGTCACACAACTTCTGCTTCTGTCAAGTTGAGAAATGTAATTTAAGGCCAGTGAATGTGACCCTCGGGTTATTCTCTTCTCTCTCTCAGTCAACATCACAGCTGTATCTGAAGGGAAGCAGAATATTGTGAATAATAGGGTTTAAAAACAATCACAGCCCTTTTGCAGAGAAAAAGCGAGAGAGAAAGAGAGAGAGAGAGAGAGAGAGAGAGAGAGAGAGAGAGAGAGATTTTGATTTTCAAAAACCCTTTTTATTACAAATATTTACATGTCACAAACCAATATAAATAACAAACAATACCCATAAAAAACAAACAATAAAAACATCCTAATTAAAAGGGGAAAAATAACTCTTCTTCAACAATTTCACAAATGATTCTGTTTAAGCACCAAATTGCTTCAAAAGATAAAAGATTGTGCATTAATCTGTAATAATGATAATCAATCAGATATCTGGATTTTACTAATTTTACAAAAACAGCTTCTATACTACTAAAAACATTTTTTTCATTTTCTCTTTCCTTGTGGTATATATTGCCATTTTTGCTTGACCTATTAAGAAGTTCAACAATTGACACTTCTGACGATGTTTCTTAACATATTTAAAACCACAAATAAACACTTTCATTGAAAAAATGTCATCAAAATAAATGAAAAACATATTCAGGATATTAAATAAAGGTTGTAACCTGTCACAATGCATAAACGCATGGAAAATAGTCTCTTTATGTGAACAGAAAGGACAACCTTCAGTAATGTCAGAATTTATCAAAGAAACAAAAGCATTGACAGCAATGGCACCATGCAACAATCTCCACTGTAGATCTCCAGTTCTTTTGACTAATGGTGATTTATATAGTGCTCTCCATTCAGGTTTTTCATTTACATGAAGGTTAAGTACATTTCGCCATGGTGTGTCACACTTGTTATTTAAAGATTTTTTGTTAAGTGCCTTTACACAACTATTGTACATATCTTTGCCAAGTGCAAAGTTTGGACCCACAATTATTAAATCTTCACAATCTAACAACATGCTACTGCACTCACCTAAACTGGGAGATAGACTCAAATATGGAAAAGGGTCTTTGCAATCAGGATAAATAGATCCCTTTGAGTATCGATCCAACAGTTCTGTTTCATCTTCAGTGAGGGCTAACCTTTTTCCATTGCTTTAGTCACAATTCGGTGTGATTTGATACTGAGACGCTCAGCAATGGCATTCACATCTTTAAACGGAGACCCTGCTACTTGATGCAAGTGTCCGATTGTTGTTACCTTGGCATCACGCAAAGTCCTTTCCGGTATGGCAAATGACATCTCGCGAGATAAGTCCAATCGTGAGCCAAGGACCAATGGTTCTTGTAGTAACCAAAACAAGGAAGATACATTGTTTTTCCTGCTTGTTCTAAATAAGGACCAGACTTTGAACAAATTGCGATAGTAGACTGGAGAATCATGCAGTTTTAGTCTTTGAGGATCCAACCAGAATAAAGCTTTGTCCAGTCTTAAACCTTCAATACTCCGAAGAATTGCACAGGCAGCACCCATCCAACTTGACTCATCAGAGCACCTTAAAAGTCTTTGTATGTATTGCAGGCGAAATGCAGCCGTTCTGCTCTGCAGGTGTATTAAACCAAGTCCCCCTTCATCTTTAGACAGGTACAAAACACTTTTTGGTACCCAATGCAGTCTGTCCCAGAAAAAGTCAATTAAAATGGACTGAATTTTCATTAAAACTTCAGCTGGGGGGTCTATGCAGGCCAAACGGTGCCAGAGTGCAGAGGCTACCAGATTGTTGATGATCAGGATGCGTCCTTTGTAAGACATTTTAGGGAGCAGAAACCTCCACTTATCCAGTCACCCTTTTACTTTCTCAATAGTACCTTCAAAATTCTTTTTCACAAAATTTTCATCACCTAAAAAAACTCCCAAGTATTTGAAGCCATCTCTGGTCCATTTTAACCCGTCAGGAAGGCTAGGTTCAACCTTTAACCATTTCCCAACTAATATTGCTTCACTTTTTTCCCAATTTACCTTTGCTGAAGACAGAGTTTTAAAATCATCTAAAATCTTTAACATAACATTGACATCATTAGAATCACTGATTAAAACAGTAACATCATCAGCATAAGCTGATATTTTAAAAGTGTTATTGCAGTTTGGTATACACAGTCCATGCACATTAGCTCTTAGTTTATTTAACAAGGGTTCTATGGCTAAAGTGTACAACATGCCTGACAGTGCACAGCCTTGTCTTACACCCCTATTTACCCTAAACGGAGAGCATAAATCACCATTAATCTTTAATATACTCTCAATGCCACAATACATAACTCTAACCATGGAAATAAAATCAGAATTAAAACCAAAAGCTTTTAAAACATTCCATAAATAAATAAATATGTTTGACTCTGTCGAAAGCTTTCTCCTGATCAATTGAAATCAATCCATAATCCAGATCAAAGAGTTTACCACAGTCTAATATGTCCCTAATAAAAGAGACATTATCAAAAATTCTTCTTCCTGGCACACAATATGACTTATCAGGATGAACTATAGATGCAAGAACTTCACCTAATCTAATTGCTAAGGCTTTAGAGAGAATTTTATAATCATTACATAACAAGCTAACTGGCCTCAAATTTTTAATATCATTTAAATCTCCTTTTTTAGGCAAAAGAGTAATAATTGCCCTACGGCAGCTCTGTGGCAGTTGTCCATTAACCAAGCTTTCATTAAAAACAGCTACTAAATTTGGACCCACCTCTAACCAAAAAGATTTATAGAAATCTATTGTTATTCCATCTATGCCCGGTACTTTTCCACTCTCCATTCTTTTAAGAGCATCCTCTAGTTCTCCTAAACTCAGGGCTTTACCGATTTCTTTGTTAGCACCAAACCAAAACTTTCATCTTTAGCCTCTAAAATTTCATTTTCATACAGTTCTTTGTAAAATTGTACAGCTCTTTTTCTGATGTCTAAGGGATTTGACAATAAGACTCCAGTTTCAGACTTCAAACCATGAATAAACTTTTTCTGTCCATTCTTCTTTTCCAGGTTAAAAAAGAATTTTGAGGGAGCATCCGTTAAATCAGCACTCTGAAAACGGGATCTAATTATTGCCCCTTGTGTCGTCAAACCCAATATATCGGCCAATAGATTATTTTTCTTTTTAATGCTTTATGAAAAATGTACACCTTTTATGGAGTCTGCAAGCCCTTGTATTCTCATTAAGTCTTCTTCCAAAACCCTCATTGACTTTATTTATGTCTCTTGTAGCGTTGTGAGTATATTGCTGACACAACTGTTTGATTTGAACTTTTGTAAAATCCCACCACTGCTGCAATGTCAAGAAAGATGATCTCATAGCTTTGGCATTTTTCCAGAATTCTTTAAAAACATCTATAAAAAAAGAATCACTCAATAAATTATTATTAAAATGCCAATATGCACTTTTTGATTTAACATGATTTTTTGCCACAATACATTTTACCAAGCTATATTCAGAGAAACTTACTGGGATTATTGAGCATTCTCTGAACATACTTAGTTGATGTTTAAAACCATAAAATCTGTCAAGCCTTGCCATTGATAATTGATTATTATAAGCATGAGCCCAAGTATATTGTCTCTGCGTGTCATGGAAATTCCTCCATATATCAATAATACTGTGAGACTTCATCAATTGAATTAAACTCTTTCTTGATTGCATGTGTGGTACGACATGATTTCTGTCTAAGCCATTTTCAGTACAATTAAAATCCCCTCCCACAAATAAAAGCTCATCAGCATTACAATCATTTAAAACATTCCCCAAAGTATTTAAAAAGATCATTCTCTCTAAAGCCACAGTTGGAGCATATACACAGACAAATATAAAAGTGCTATTTTCAAATGAATCTTTTATCTTCAAGAGCCTTCCTTTAATTACTTCTTCTATATTATAGGAATGTGGAATAAAATTCTTAGAAAATAAAACTCCAACTCCACCACTTAAAGAAGTATGATGACTTAAAATTACTAAACCATCAAATTCTTTAGCCCAATCTATAGTATTTGATGCATCACCGTGGGTCTCTTGCACAAACAACACATCAAATTTCTTACACTTCATTGTTTCATATACCTGTGCTCTCTTCTTATAATCTCTCGCTCCATTAACATTTAAAGAAGCAAAATGGTTTATTTCCTCCATTAAAAAGAAAAGAAAAGAGCAACAGAGGCAATAAAGCCAAAAAGGATATACTATGTTATCCATTCTTAAAATTTTGCAATAAAACTCTTGACCAGTTATTTAACTTTGTAACAATTTTCTTTAGACGGTAAACCTCCTGATCAGCGAAACAGTTTTTACTTCTGAAAACCTTTACTTTTTCAATGAACTGCATAATGTCAGGGAAATATTCATCTACTTTTACGTTCCTCATATTTGTCGTCACTTTTAAGAAGGATTGTATTTCCTCAACAGTATACTCTCTGCTAGAGAAACCACTTTGGGTTAAACTGGAATTAAAACTACATTCTGACATATCATTTTCACTCTCATAGTCAGTCTGGTTATTACCATCTAATCTTTTGGCTTGATTGTCAGCATGACAACCCAACAATTTCCTTTTTTGGGGAGTCTTAAGAAAACATTCTTTGTCCTCTAACTCAGAACTCTCCATTTCTTGTATCACCATCACATTTTTCACACACCTCTTTTTCAGTTCTCAAAACACTTCTGATTTCTTCCTTCTCATCTGCAACTTTTCCTTCTATTTCAACCATTTTTCCTGGAATCTCAGAACTATCTTTCAAGTTTTTTGAAACAACCAGTGCCCTGCTTGGGCCTGGCATCTCTTCATCATTTGCAACAATGTCATTCCTCACTTCAGCTACGTTCTCAGGAGTTACATTTAAAACAGTTTCATTTTGAATATTTGTACTTCTTGGACAAGCACGAACAAGATGTCCATTTTCGCCACAACCAAAACATTTCATTGTGTTTGTTGTAGCGTAGATCACATAATTAAACCCCTCATGACTGAAATTAAGGGTCAGATCAAGTTCATTTACATTTTCTTTCAAGACCATATATACAAATCGTCTGAAAGACATCACATGCTTTAATAAAGATGACTTGCTTCCAGTTGGGATCATCTTTATTGGAGAGACCATTTTCCTGTATCTAGCTAGCATTCCAACAAGAACATCATTCTTTATAAATGGCGGCACATTACACAATGTTACTCCTTTGGAGGGAGTAGAAAGAGGGAGTACAGATGTAAAAATACCACCTATCTCAACTCCACTCTCAACCAACAAATTCCCTAAATCAATGGTCTTGACGAACAGAACATTAGCACTGTTCATACGCGACGCAGACAGAACATTTTCATGCCTGACAACTGTACTAACCGCTAAAACACATTCCTCAACACTTGCGGTAGTATCGATTTTTACCCCGTGACGTCTTGTCAGAAACTCCAAACTTTCCACACCTGGAGCGGCCATACTCCCAGTACACAGACTGGGAGTTAACAACAGCCCTCCCTAAAACAACCGCTCTACACTTACCGAAACTACCAAAAACAACAACAAAAAGAAAAGAAAACACAACATCTACTAACCACAATAAACAGATAGAAAAAAGGAAGAAAGAAAGATACCAAACACTCGTACCTTACTTTCCAACCAAACACTCCGCATCCACGCTCCACACTCACTCAACGCATGCGCACACACACACAGAGAGAGAGAGAGAGAGAGAGAGAGAGAGAGAGAGAGAGAGAGAGAGAGAGAGAGAGAGAAAGTGAGAAAGAGGGAGGAAATTAATGTAAGTGTGTCAATGGTCAAATCAAGAGATTTCATTCAAATACCACAGAGAGGAAAAATAGTGTATAAGAGAAGAAATAGATACATAAAGATAAAAAAGAGTAGAGAAAAAAAATGAGTATGATTAGTTGCCCTAGATTTTTTAATTTATCTCCTGTTTTGGGCATTAAGTAAAATAACCAAAGTAATATAATCAACTGGCCCCATTACTGGAAGTTCTCATGTAGGGCAATTGAACAAAGTGCTGTCCTCAAAGTGTGAAGGAGCTGAAATCAGGTCGTTCCTGGGAGCCATCGGTAATGAACCTCATCAGACGGGGGAAGTGTGTGTGTGAGCCGATTGCGCTGACCTGAGAGCAATGCTACATGCCGCTGAAGCAAACGTTGCATGCAAAACAGCCCACCATGTTGCACCTCTGCTCACAAACTCCTCCTCTTCTAGACTTTCTGATCAGTGCTGGCTGTATTTACACCTTGCCGTACAGCTCATTCTGCAGCTGTTAGCATCAGGTCGGAATCAGAGATGGCTCCTATATAAAGATTAGAGATATAGAGATATACCTTATTATAAGGTATAATAAAGCAATAATCCACATAAGGCTGTGCATTATATTGACCACAGGTGTTCTTAGGCACTAAAACTTTTATTTTTGTAAAATATTGGCAATAGCATTATGATAAAAGACACACATTTTTAATTAAGAAACTTTATTAATAATAATAATTGTTACAAATATTTTTCTGCCAAGTAATATACATGGCTGCCAAATAATATACATAGCCCTCAAGTGAAGTCAGAAGTATCGTAATTACGAGTTACATGGTCAGGAATGACCAATTTGATGGAAGGGGTATGTCGATAAGAAAGCTGATGGAAAGCAATGATTTAGCATTTTGTTTTTCAATTTCAGTACTTCATTTCAATAGTATTAATATGTTATATACTAGATATGAGATATTACGCTCAACTACTCTAAAGCTAATGACTGAGCCTTTGCGTTTGGCTATATGCAAATTAATTAATAATTTGCTGGACACCGTGCATTAATAATTTCCATAGGTCTTCTAAAAGTCATGCAAGAGTATCCACTTATGGTTATTCACTGGTACAACAGAAAAACAACTTTTGCCATCATTCATTGTGTATTTGTTTTAATTTGCTTCTGTATTTTGTTTCCTACTTGAATTCATGACGTCATGCGAATGCAACATTGTTTTTTCTCAGTGACAGACCTATATGTGATTATTGTGTATTTAATGCCAACAAACTTAACTTTAATAGTGATTTAAAAGCACTGTTTCATTGCTGGTAAATATATAGACAATTGTCCATTGATTTAGGTGAAACAGGTCATCTGCTAAATAGGGCTGGACTCTGCACCTGAATGAGAAAGCTCACTCCAGCAATGCTTAATTAGATTAGCCTACACATCCCGGATATGCTCTGCCGTATGAGATACGCTGGTCTGTGGAGGGCTGCTGCGTTCTTGCCCTAATTAAATTAGCTCTTAATATTTAGGCAAATAAACAATAGTTATCTGCACAAAAATCATGTGGCCAGCGGAGGTAGACAGTGACCTCTCACTTTGTCGATAGCTCTGTGGATCGACAAGCACATGTTTCCTTGCAGAGTGGACGAAGAGAGGGACTGGGCCGCATTAGAAACAAAAACACCTTGACTTCCTTTCTCACAGGACCAGGGGTGTAGATTCCAGGGGGAATCCCCCCAATAATCAAAATAAGCATGTACAACCTCCCCAATATTTATACCATGATCAATGGAAACATGGGTATATGCTTCACGTTGCAACCCCGCCACCGCCCTAATTTGAATGTGTGTGTGTATGTGTAAGAGAGACAAGAGAGTATAATTTTCAGACAGAGGTTGACCCTTTGGTTTGACCATGGCCACAATACTACCCAGAGAACATCTGTAAGTCGCGCACACACACACACACACACACACACACACACACATGTTGTGTTTCCATGTTTTATGGGGACTTTCCATAGACATAATGGTTTTTATACTGTACAAACTTTATATTCTATCCCCTAAACCTAACCCTACCCCCAAACCTAACCCTCACAGAAAACTTTCTGCATTTTTACATTTTCAAAAAACATCATTTAGTATGATTTATAAGCTGTTTTCCTCATGGGGACCGACAAAATGTCCCCACAAGGTCAAAAATTTCGGGTTTTACTATCCTTATGGGGACATTTGGTCCCCACAAAGTGATAAATACACGCCACACACACACACACACACACACACACACACACACATGTTGTGTTTCCATGTTTTATGGGGACTTTCCATAGACATAATGGTTTTTATACTGTACAAACTTTATATTCTATCCCCTAAACCTAACCCTACCCCTAAACCTAACCCTCACAGAAAACTTTCTGCATTTTTACATTTTCAAAAACATAATTTAGTATGATTTATAAGCTGTTTTCCTCATGGGGACCCGACAAAATGTCCCCACAAGGTCAAAAATTTCGGTTTTACTATCCTTATGGGGACATTTGGTCCCCACAAAGTGATAAATACACGCTACACACACACACACACACACACACACACACACACATACAGAGTTTATTCATTATTCACGTTTATTAATCTAAATGAAGACAACCCATAGAATACTATTGTTTTTATATCAAGCTAATTATACATAATAACCATTTATGACTAAACCTATGCCTTAACCTTATCTCTAAAAGACTATTCTTCTTATTATTTTTTAGAATTAATAATATTGTGATGAAGATTTCATAGACTGTGATGACACATTTCTGCTTAAGCACCACAAATCTAGCAAACTTTTATGTTTTTAATTATTTATTGTAAATATACAGCTGGAGCATCTGGCCTGGATGCTCCTCCAGAGCTTTCTTTCTCCATCCATTCACTCATTCATCTCCATTCTTATCTCTAACTTTCCTATTTCCTTTCTAAGAAAGGCCTGCTAGACCCTCAGGGCAATTCCTCCAGGCCTTTGTCCATTCTGTCCATTTTTTTCCTCTTTCTCACCACCTGGTGCTTAAGGGGGGGTCATTAAACTTTTTCAAAAACTTCAAAATGGTAATTTCTGTGTTCTGATATCATAAAAGTAAAAAATGGGCCAAGGTAACAAATGCTCCTGAATAGATTATACAGTTAAATTTACCAGAAAAATATATTAATTAATTTTATGAAATGTATCTTTTTTTAATTAATTTAGTGTGAATGAGTGTGTATTTGAGGTCGGAGGGAACATTTTACAGTCAGTTACAGTGGCAACCATCATCAGGCTTTTAAGGAAGTGGACTCAGACGTCTTCAAGGAAGCCTGCTAATTACTTGCAAATCAATTTTATTTGGGGGGTGTTGGTAATTCCTCCCCTTCTCTGTCACTCTCTTTCTTTTTTTCCCATTCTAACACATGGCGGGTAAGGGGCCACTCCTCTGCTGAGACTTTAATTGTGACAGCAATCAGGCAGATTTACAGAAACTAATTAATATGCAGATTTGCAGCATCTTTTCTCTGCAATTTCTCTCTCTCTCTCTCTCTCTCTCTCTCTCTCTCTTTCTTTTACTGTAGACATTTCACATAAATTACAACTAAAGTGCTTTACGATTACTTATATAAAAAGTACATAATGCTCACCGTGTGCTATTTCATATCTAATTTTAGCACCAGATCAACGGCACTCCTTGACACCCCTGCTTGTTGTAAATGATTGATGTTTCACCATCTAGCATTTTCCACATCATTAATAAAAAAAAGTGCATCTTTATTTATTTATATATATATATATCTATTTATAATGCAATTAGAGCAATATTAGTGCCACATTCCATTCAGATATGTGCACCGTACAAGCCAACAATACCTACTTCAAACACATGTAGGAGTGTCAAAGACAAAAGCTGTTTTTGTATTGAAACACTAGGAGGAGATTAAACCTTATTTTTCCTATTGTCTGTAAGCAGGGAGTGACTAAATTAGACTCTTCATCTGTGTGCTCAGCACTGTATAAACTTGAAGCACAGCACACAGTCCATTGCTGTTAATAGTCAGATAATGAGAGCGTGGAGGAAAACACCTCTATTAAATCATTGTTTAATACTTCAAACTGAAAGATTTCTGTTCGGTGGAGGTGTTTTCAAATGTCTTTCTTTTATCCTAGCCCCACTTCTATAAAACTAATGATGTGTGAAAGACTGTATATTATGTTCCACTCTGATAAGGCTTTCTGTCGTTCTGAAAAGCATACAAACATACAAGCAAACCAACAACAAACAAACAAACCAACAACAAGCTCAAAATAAACAAACAATGGCAGCAAATGTTATTTACCAATGTTCCGGTTTAAGCTGTACTTTAAAACATGAAAGTAATTAACTTAAACTTCAACAGTGATGTCATTTAAAAAAAAAAACATCTTATTATATGTTGAATCTAATCTAATATAATGTCTCTCATAACACATGAGAGACAGGGGATAGTTGTAACACTTTTTATTATAGTGAATATTTCTCAGGGAAGGTTCAGTTTTGAAAGTCACATACCTTTAAAGTCCTGGCAAAAAAAAAAGCTATTGAACATTTAAAACATAATTACCCAGGCAAAAAAATAAATAAATTAAAATAAAAATACAGTTAATTGAACACATGACATTTACATTTCAGATGTGAAAAATTGGGTATTGGGTAAAAGATGTATTAATCTGTTTATCTAACAGTAAATAAAAAAATAAGCTGATATTAGAAATTGAGGATAATTTAAGGATGAAATCCACAAAAGTATTTTGGACCCACTTTATATTAGGTGGCCTTTACTACTATGTACTGTATATTGTACCATTTGATTCAAAATACTTATAATTTACATACATGTTGTTGCATTGTAATTACATTTAAAGTACTTGCATTTAATTACATTTGTAGTTACACTGTTAACTTTTCCCCTAACCCTAACTCAAACCTTACACCAAAACCTAACTCTAACCCCTAATCCTACCCCTACCCTTACTCCTAAACCTACGCATACTCAACCTCAGTAGCAGCTAATTTACATTTACGTTACATTTATGCATTTGGCAGATGCTTTTATCCAGACCCTTTTGTCCTTGTCCTTGCTCAAGGACACAATGGTGGTGGTTGTGGGGATTAAACCAGCAACCTTCTGATTACAAGTTATGTGCTTTAGCCCACTACGCCACACCACTCCTGTGGGAATTTTGCAGAACAACATGTAGTTACACAGTAAATACATAGTCTTGTATGTATTTTAAATTAGTACATAATAGTTAAGGCCACCTAATATAAATTGTGACCAATATTTTAATTAAAGATATTTTGGCCCATATGCCCAACAACACTTACCACTTTAGACACTGGGGCAGTGTTTCAAATTCCGGTGAGCAAAGACTGATTTTAGCTAAAGAAAATCAACCTATTTCACTGTGAGACCATTCTGTATAATTTTACTTTTGACTCAAAATGTTATAGTTACGGAGATGTAGCCCTTGGCTGTGTGTGACAACTGACAACTTCTGTGTGACTATGAGCTCTAGTCTCCCCTTTAAATGTAAATTACTTTTTTTTTAATGATGTCAAATTTACACAAAGATTGCACACGTGATCTGCCATTAATGTCCTAACACAGTTTTGACTGACAGGAACAAAATTATTTTAACAGACAAAGAAACAGGTTTACTGATCACCTTGGGAACCGTAGTGCATCTGAAGCATGAGTCAGACTGTTTACTGCTATCATTACTGTCTCTTCACAGCTCAGAAAAGTTGTTAGGCCGAAAGGAGCCTGCTGTTTGTTTGTTTAATTAAAAATGATGAATGTGACATTCCTTTTAGATCCTGTTTCACATTATGCATTTTCTCTCTCATTTTTCTTTAATCCTCCTCTCTTTGGACATCACCTTGTTTTGCTTTCAGATTTTTCTTCCACTCATTTTCCATATTCAGTATCTTGGTCATGTTTATGAAATGAAAGGAAAAAGGAAGTTAATTGAATTGACCTACCAGCATTTTTAACACTTCAGCATGGCACAACAGTTAACATCCTACTACAATAGCCGGTGTGAATAATGCTGCAGTGTCAACGGCTATATTAAATTGCATCTTTTAACAGCTGTAAATAATGTTGTTTAGATAGTTTGGGGTCATGGATACCTTTAATGCAGTGATCCTCAAACAATGGTCCTGTCTGTTTTTACACTTCACACTTTGTTAATGCAAATGTCAAAAGATCTAGTGCCAGCTGCATTATTTGTTGTATGGACTGCTACAGTACATCCACAGAAATATGATTAACTTCCCTCCATTTCTACTGTATCCTATCTGAAAACTCCTAGAGAGAAAAAAAGAAATTGCCTGCCTGTTATCTGTGTTTTGAATCAGAACATGATGGCATTTGCTGTATATTCATGGTTATTACATAGGTGCATTGTATAGGGGAAATAATATACAGTATATGCATTTTATTTTCTTCCAGACATTGCAATAAGTTCAGTCTTTGGTCACATGACCTGCCCATTTCAGGCTGGCTGACAAAATAACACCAACAGCAAGAGAAAGGGACAGATAGAAAGAGAGAAAGTGAATGGAGGAAGCGGGGAATAGAGTATATTCCCATGTTTATATTATTTATCTGACCTCTATGGACTTTTCTATGTTCATCCTAAATTAACCCTAAATATTAGGACATTTATAACATTTTATAAAAGTTATTACGTGAAATAAATTAGAAGTATTTAAAATTCTGCTTTATACGTATTTAATAAACATTTGTCATTGATCATATTATCTCTTTTGTATAAATGGTCAGATTTCCTTGCTTCAATTAATGCACAAGATTAATTATTTTGCAACTTGTGGAGTCCATTCCAGTTTGAGTACATACTGTCATTAAAATACATAAGGCATACAAAATACTAAGAAATTCTGCAATTCACAAACTTTCGAATTAAACTTTTTCCTTAAATTATTATTCTGCTCATATAATGTGTAAAATGTGTGTTTGCGCGCGTGTGTGTGTGTGTGTGTGTGTGTGTGTGTGTGTGTGTGTGTCTGTGAGTAAGTATGTGTGGATGTTTGTGTGAGTGACAAAGAGTTGGTGAGAGACTGGGACAGCTTCTCATTGGAGCGAAGCCTATATGAATCCTGGCAGCATGAGGACAAAGTTAAACTGCTGCTCACACATATTTGGGGGATATTTAATTAAAAGTGGATTACAAGAGTATTGGATAAACAAAGATCAGATTAACAAATAACTGTACGTTATTTTCTCATTTGCCAATGCAAATTTGACTTTGTGGCTGCATCCCTGACACAGAAGAGGAGATTTAAACTCTTCCAGAATATAAGTACCGGTCTGGTGCAGAGTTTAGAAAGACTTTTACAGAAGTTGACAAAACCTCCACCTTCTGCCCAAAATAACCTTCACACACCATCATAGTACCTACCCTCAATAGCAGTGCTTCTCAACTGGTTTTGCTTCAGGACACATATTTTACATTGGACATCAACTGCGACCCAACACAGTACCAAAAGTTACAATAAATGTTATTAAAATCAAGCATTGAAATGTATTTCCCTTTTGTGGAACTAGAGCTGTGCATGATCGCTATGGGACACTGTCTGCGTGTCACGCTGTCAGAAGCCCCTATAACATTTCGCCAATTTACTGGTTGATGGCTCTTACACCCCGTAGGGAGCTATGTCACGGGCTCCATATTGGCGCTGATTTCACACCATTGAGTTCGATTTTCTGTTCTTCAGTGCACGTACTGTCTAAACCCATGTTTGTTTCTAGTGACTCACGTCGAAATGAGGATTATTTTTCTCCCTTTTGAGTGGCAAACATGTAAGGATGTCATTGACAGTATACATTTCAGAGCAGTTTCAATGTTTTTTCCAAACATTGCAAGGAACAGACAAGGACAACGGTGCTTCATCAAGGCTCGCAATTTCTCACCACAAGGTGTTATCCCCACTTGTTCCAGTTCTACGGCCTCCAGATTTGGAGCTCCATGTGCTGGGGCCATTTGGGATTTCGGCTTTGTATCTGAGAAGATAGGAGTGCAAACTGACACTGGAATCCTCCTCTTGTTTGTCACCCTTCCCCTGTCCAAGAGACCATGCTGGGGGCTGTAATAAGAGCATATTCCCCAACTGAGTGATTGCGAACCAATGTCTTCTGTGCCATTATTCTCTCTGGATTCTATCAGGAAGTGTGAGGTATTTTAACATGTTTTTGTCTGTTTCTTGAATTACATGGGCATTCTATTGAGAGAAGAGATGCTCACAGCTATCTCTGCTCAGTTTTTCGATGGAGGCATGGATGTTGCTCTTTTCAAACAGCTGTTGGATCTACATATGATAGTTTTGCAGTCCAACCAAGTGCATCGCATTAAGGAATGCCTTTGAGTTCACCGGCTCCATTTGAACTTTCCCTCGGATCATGCTAAGGAACGGCTTGGTCAAGCCGATTCTTTTGTTTGCTAGGGTGATAGACAACGGACTTTGTGCCTCCTTCTAAGAATCAAGGTTAGAAAATGCCCCCTCCCCCACCCCCCACATGTATCACGTCTCACAGATGAGCACTTGGGGTTCATATTGGAACCATTTTGTGGACAGCAGTCTTTTGACCAGCCGAAGCTCGCTAAAGTATTTATTGATAAAGCAGAGTTCACTACTGAGTCAAGTTTGCCGTTCTTCACGCCTCAAATGCTCAAAGTTGTGTCTGTCTACACATGAGCCCCCGTTTCTCCCCTGTTTTCCCTTCATTAGTATCGGGATGAGTATGCCATTGTACACACCAAGGGTCTCGAGACATGCATAACAGAATTCAGTGTTCAACAAGCACAAGTGTATACAAAACACAGTCACACAAGCACCACATGCTGTCCCCCAATAGGAATGCTGGGGCCATTGTGGCTGACCAGCTTGTTCCAAATATCCCCCATATTCACACTCTCTTCCCCACTCAAAATGCCTGGGAAGAGATTTTATCAACGAACGTTCTTGCTGTATCCACACTTCAGGGTGTATCTATACATACCTATACAAAATAAAGGCAATTCTCCCTATGATCTTCCCCGTTTAACATGCTAGGGAAGATGCTTTATTCCTTGAGTGTCCCTGCTGTATACACTTCTGTGCGATTTTTATACAAAAATGCATGTTAATTTACTTGTATTTAGCATTGTTTTTTCCCTTTTGTTCTCACTAGTTGAGGCTCAATAGTACACTCATAAACTCAACAGTACACTCATCACCAGAATATCCGAATTGAGTATGTATGATTTATTGTAAAAAAAAAAATCCCCTTTAGGGTGAGTCTTGAACTACAGGTTAGTTCAACACTGCATTCATCCCCCAGCAGGTCAGTCAGATCTGCAACTGCACACCTCTCCCCGACCTGCCATGGTATGCACAGTTATGTTTGGGACATTTATAATTGGAACTGAACTTGAGTTGGGCTGAATGGCAGTGTGTGTGTATGTGTGTGTGTGTGTGTGTGTGATAGAAAGAGAGAGAGGGGAGAGAAGAAATGTATTTATTGAATTGTGAATTTGACTCAGGCCACTATATCAATGCTTGCGTTATGGGGAACGATGAGACCAGAGATTGTCAGGGACAACTTAATATAGACCAACTCTAAATGCACACACACACACACACACACACACACACACACACACACACACACCTACAGCAAGGTCTGAATGTGTGGGAGTGTTGAAGCAGACAGATAGTGAGAAAAGGAAAACTTATTAACCACACACTCCATTTTAACCATATGCTAAATGTGCTAAAATGTCTCTTTGAAAATTTGTCTTATTATTTTAGCCAAGAGGAAACATTTCATATAATTTAACTCAAGTCATTAATTGGACATGACCCCTTTAATAACCAGGGTTTTGCGACACCTGCTTTTCGGCACTCATGTTCTCATGTTTGGGATGTGAGAAAAAATTTTGTTCAAGAGAGCTCCCAGTTTTTTCATCATTTGAGAATTCTCAATAAAGAGTAAATATAGAATTTCACACAAGTTGCTAATAAATTGCATTAAATATGTGTTCAGAAGAGTCATTTGATAAAACTGAGTGTTTGTTATCGGTTATTTTTGAAGGATGCATATGGATTGGTGTGTGAAGTTTGACCACATTTTGTGCACATGCGAGGACTGGGTATGTCAATTTAGAATGAATCATTTCTTATTTAATGATTTATAGTACAGTGTTTTCTAGTTTAGTGAATATGTGTAATACATGTTATATGTGAAAATATGTGTAATGAGAATTACATGTTTAAAAACAATACAATACGGCCACATCAACAGCAGTCAGAATAAAAGACCTAAAGATATTCTTATATCCTGTGTTTGTTACAATATGTTATATATTGTAAGAAGGATGTGACGTCATTGAGATGCGCGAGCACATGGAAGTAAAGTGTAAGCACTGAGAAACATGCGGTTGTGAGACTCTTTATTTTTATAGAAATAGAGTGAGTGTCAGACAGAATCCAGCATATAACATGCTGGCAGCGGTAAAGTACGACATAAAAGTGAAAGATTAGATTATAGTTTGCAATCGAGAAAGCATCAGCGAGAGACGAATGCCGATCATGGAAGGAGCGTTTGGATTGAAACCTCCAGCAAATTTTGACTGGAACGCTACGTGCATACCCAAAGCTTGGAAAGCGTGGGAAGAAGAGTTTTCCCTGTACTTGGATTTGTCGCTTATAGACGCGGACAACAAAACGAAGGTAAAAGTTTTCCAATATCTAATCGGAGAAACAGGATGAGCGCGGCCCTGCCGGCTGACAGCGAGCTGACGATAGAATGGCTGATAACAGCATTCAGAAATCATTGCAATCCGGCACCGAATGAAACTGTGGAAAGAGACAAATTTTTCTCCAGAAATCAGAATGCCGGTGAAACGTTTGACAAGTATGTTACTGATTTGAAAGTGCTGGCTGACACATGTAACTTTGGTACGGCTAGAGACTCTTTGATCAGAGACAGAATAGTGTGTGGCATAATGAACTTGCACGTGAGAGAACGTCTATTAAGAGAGACAGACCTGACACTTGAGAAATGTGTGAGGATATGTAAAGCATCAGAACTGTCTAAAGAGAATGTGATGACTATTGAGGGTCAGAAATCAGAATGCAGTTCAGATAGTTAGACAAGCGCAGAGTACCAAACAAACACAACCAGCTAAGTGCAAATTCTGTGGAAAACAGCATGAGTGGAAAAAACAGAGTTGCCCTGCTTACGGAAAGCAGTGCAGGAAATGTGGCAAGCTGAATCATTTTGCATCCACATGCAGAACAAAAGAGACAACGAGAAAGAGAATACAAAGTGTTGCAGAAAGGGAAGATGAATCATATCAAGAAATCCTAAGCCTTAATTCACAAAAGGAGGACAAACATGAAAAACAACTGTTTGCAACCATGCTGATAGATGAGAGGCCAGTAAAATTTCAACTAGACTGCGGAGCCAGTTGTAACGTCATACCCATTCAACTGTTAAACCCTGACACAGTAATGGAAAAGACTGAGCAGATTCTGGTGATGTATAATAAGAGCACCTTGAAACCTATAGGGAAGAGCAGAATAAAAATAAGAAACCCCAGAAACAGAAAACTGTATCGTCTCGAGTTCATAGTAGTGGAGGAAAGCTCATCAGTGCCCCTGCTGGGAAACAAGGGTGTGCAAGCAATGGATCTGGTAAGAATACAGCATGAAAACATTATGGCAATTGATGACATTGTTACCACAGAGAGATGCAACGAAAAGTTAACGTGGGACAAGAGAGACATACAACGAGAATATGCTGATGTATTTGAGGGAGATGGATGCCTAGAAGGGAAATACACCCTCGAGGTGGATCCGGAAGTTAAACCGGTGAGACTTCCAAAGCGGAGAGTTCCGGTGGCTCTAATAAAACATCTAAAAGATGAATTAGGAAGTCTGGTAGAGAGAGGCATCATAGCTCAGGTGGAAAAGAGCACGGATTGGATTAGCAGCATGGTGGTGGTGAAGAAACCAAGTGGAAAATTAAGAATATGTATTGACCCAATACCACTAAACAAAGCACTTAAGCATCAACATTTTCCCCTGCCTACCATAGATGATGTTCTCCCGGATCTGACTAAAGCGAGAATTTTCACAGTGTGTGATGTAAAAGATGGATTCTGACATGTAAGGCTTTCAGAAGAGTCAAGTTACCTTACTACTTTCACTACTCCGTTTGTCAGGTATAGATGGATCAGAATGCCCATGGGGATAAGCCCAGCTCCAGAATTTTTCCAACACAAGTTGACTCAGGCGTTGGAGGGGCTCCCTGGAATCCGAATAATAGCGGATGACATCCTCATTTGTGGGGAAGGCGATAACGATGAGACAGCTGAGAAAGATCACAACGAAAAACTAAGAAAACTACTAGAGCGAACAGAAACAGAAGCATCAAACTAAACTTCAACAAACTCAAGCTGAAACAGAAAGAGGTGCCATACATCGGACACAGACTGACTTCAGAAGGGTTAAAGATTGATCCTGAAAAGGTGAGAGCCATAGTGGAGATGCCCAGACCATCAGACGTGAAGGGACTGCAGAGATTACTAGGTATGGTGAACTATCTGTCAAAATTTTGTGCACACACTGTCAGATAGCTGCGACACATTAAGACAACTGACACACAGAGATACGGTTTGGGAGTGGACTAGTATACAGGAGGAAGCATTTAATAAACTGAAACAAACGATTGCTTCTGCACCTGTTTTGAAATATTATAATCCAGAAGAAGACCTGGTTCTTCAGTGTGACTCCTCGGAAACAGGGCTGGGAGCAGCACTATTGCAGGCAGGACAGCCAGTTGCTTTTTGCAGCAGAGCACTTACACCCACTGAAAAGGGGTATGCTCAAATAGAGAAAGAATGCCTGGCAATCCTGTTTGGGATGGAGAAATTCCACCAGTATACCTATGGTCGGAACACAGAAGTCCATTCTGACCACAAACCCCTAGAAACTATAACAAGAAAGCCACTTCTTGATGCACCTAAGAGATTGCAAAGAATGCTTTTGAGGCTGCAGCGATATGATATTAATGTTGTCTATGTTCCAGGTCGATTAATGTACCTAGCAGACACCCTGAGCAGAGCGTACTTACCGGAGTGTGCTTCAGAAGGATCAGTGGAGACAGAAATTGAGATGATTATCATGCTGCAGTACCTGCCCATCTCAGAAGGAAGTCTACAAAAGATACAGACAGAAACGGCTAGGGATGGGACGTGTCAGATATTACGGCAAGTGATAGTCCAAGGATGGCCAGAAGAGAAAACACAGCTGAAAGAAGAGGTGAGACCATTCTTTTCAGTACGAGAAGAGCTTAGTGTGCAACATGGTGTGATTTTCAGAGGAGAGAGAGCTGTAATACCAGCAAAGCTAAGAACAGAAATCATAGAGAGAATTCATGCATCACATTTAGGCATAGAAAGTTGTTTGCGACGAGCAAGAGACTGTGTATATTGGCCTGGGATGAATGCCGCTATAAGAACATACATAGGAAATTGTACAGTCTGCCGAGCAGTAGATGCACGGCAGCAGAAAGAGACAATGTGCCCACATGTCATTCCTATGAGGCCTTGGTCTAAAGTGGGAACATATTTGTTTTCATTCAACAATAGAGCATATCTAATCACAGTGGATTACTTCTCCAACTTCTGGGAAGTAGACTGTCTCACAGACACCAAATCGAGTACAGTGATACACAAGTTAAAGGCCCATTTTGCACGACACAGGATTCCTGACACTGTGATATCTGATAACGGACCACAATACAGCTCACAAGAATTCAAACAGTTCGGCAAAGTCTGGGAATTCAAGCATATAACATCATCTCCAGCGTATCCGCAAAGCAACGGCAAAGCTGAGTCTGCTGTAAAGACGGCCAAACAGATAATGGAAAAGGCAAAGAGAGCAAAGACTGATCCATATCTAGCTATTCTAGAACACAGGAACACACCATCTCAGGGGTTCCATGCCAGTCCAGCACAAAGACTCATGAGTCGAAGGACTAAAACACTACTGCCGACACATGACAGTCTCCTGCAGCCTGGTGTTGTGAACACAGAACATGCAGTAAAAGACAACCAACGCAAACAAGCCTTCTACTACAACAGGAGGAGCAAAAGATCTTAGACCTCTCCAGCAAGGAGAACAAGTAAGGGTTCAGATGGACACGAAAAACAGATCGGACTGGACACCAGCAACAGTGCTAAGAGTTGCCAATAACAGATTATACGGTCAAGATGGAAAATGGAACTGTTGTAAGGAGAAATCGGAAACATCTCAGAACTGTGTTTGGAGGACGACAGGGTGCAGAAACACAAAACATGAGTGTCAAGATGGAACAGTCTAATCAGAAGATCCATCTGGATGAGGGACATTCACAGACAGCACCAGAGACAGCACCAGAGACAAACACACGGACACAACATTCAGATAACAGAAACAGTGTTGTGACAACTAGAGTTGGCAAAATAGTCAAGAAACCAACACACTTGAAAGATTTTGTTTAAATCTGTTTAATTGTTATTGTGAGTCAGAAGAGTGATTTTGAATATATAGTCTTATATTGTTATTGTTCACAAGTTTATTACATACAGGACAACAGTGTCATGTAAGTTAAAAAAAAAAAAAAAGGATGTTACAATATGTTATATATTGTAAGAAGGATGTGACGTCATTGAGATGCGCGAGCACATGGAAGTAAAGTGTAAGCACCAGCATATAACAGTGTTGTGTCTTTATAACACACTGGGTGTCACGGCTCTCGTGAGTTTGCTGGTTTGTTTTGTATGTTTGTAATTTTTGCTCCCTCATGTCTTGCAGGCGGGCCGGCTTGCGTGATCAGCATTTTCATGGGAACATTGATTGTTCCCTGGAGAATGCTGATCATGCCACTGATTAGCATGCCGAGCAACACCTGTTTTCCTCTAAACCACTCCCTTCTTAAGCCCTTGTGTTCTCAGTATCTTTGCTAGATTGTTGTTTGGTGTGAAGTAACTAACCTCAATCTCTCTGCCTAGTTGGTCCTGTTTCTTGTATTTGTTGTTGCCCACGTGTTGGGTGTGTGGTTGCCTTCCAGTTTGCTGCGTGTCAGGATACCTTGTCTTTGCCCACGTGTCGGGAGCTAGATTGCCCTATCCTGCTGGGTGTTGTTCTGCATCTCTCTAAGCTTCAATGGAGAATTTCACAAATCTATTCCTGACTTCCACAATGCACACACTCATTCTACGAACACACTCTTCACGGCCACTGCGTGTGCGCTTCTCTGTCGTCTCTTCCCACTGCTACATTTATTATGCTTTTTTTTGCACCTGATTATTATTTATCATTTTTCAATGGGTTATGTGTGGTTTTCTCACAGTTATGTCACAGTTACTTTTTATTGGATCAATACAGGTAAACATCATATTATGTGACTACACATTTCTTTATGGAGAGCTTACAACCTAATAGTTAAGTCTTGCCTTAAGAACAGGTGGTGCAACCAAATTGAGCACTGACATAGTTACAAACTAACTAGTAGTACTTAGCCCATTGTATGAACTTTACATCTCAACTAAAGTGATATCTTACACACAGCCCTACCCTGCTGTCCATATGTCCAAACTTGTGGTGTAGATGAGCATAATTTCAGCATTTTAAAGACTTATTAATAGTTGATGTTGTACAGTCTCAGCAAAGCATGCAAGAATGCGTAAGTCTACGGTATCATCCACAACCTGCTGTGATGTCTACGGAATCCTCCACAAACTACCAGCCAACAAGCTGGTAACTTCCAAGTGCAAAATGCTTACAGCATAGATTTTTTATCGTATTTACACTGTTACCTGATTTGCATAATTTCTTTAGTGAATTGGGTGCTAAAACAAAGCAAACAGCTTATGCAAACAAATGATGGATTCTCAGTAATTTCCACCTTACACTCTTGCATTATCAGATACACTGAATGAGAGCAAGAAAGAAAGAGGAACCTAAGAATGAGAGGGAGTGTGAAAGCGAGACACTGACTCAGATCCTCAGAGTGAGACAAAGAGAAAAATAAAACAGACCAAGTGGTCCTGCAACTGCAACAGAGAGCAGAATGGCATTTGGAGTTTGTTTGCTAAATAATGCAGGCAAAAGGAAGCAGGACAAGAGCAGGCTGGCTGATCCAACCATGTTTCCCTTTGAACATGTTGAAGCCTGATGAAAATTGCAAAGAAGAGGGGAAAAATACCCAATGCAAGAAAGAGAGAGAGGCATGTTCATGATGAATCCCTCTAGCCATAACATTGTTCCTCATTTCCGGAGAGGATGTATAATTCAGAGGGTGGATAAGTCAGGCCTCAGGCTGTTGTGGCATTCTGGACTTGAGAGGGAGATGGACAGGAGGGCTGGGTTCTATACACCAATGTGTTTTACTAATCCAACAATGCCACCAATGGGGAGGTAATGCAGAGAGTCTGAACAGAGTGGAAGCATCCAGCTCCTAAAGTTTCTACAGGGCCGAACTGTTCTGAGAATACATGTACGGTAAAGTTGGGCACATGCTTTTTGCATGGATGGAGGTCATTTGGCCTGTCATATTGAGTAAAGTCATCAGCGTGCTAGAATGGCACTTGCAAGTGTATGCTGGCAGGCTACAGGAGATGGACAGGACTGTAATGTGTATTGTCACTAATGCAGGCCCCAGTGCTCAGGGTGAGATATGCTTAGCCCCTGCTAAACTTGCTCCCCTGGCCTGGACACATGTTTAAGAATGGCCACGCCGCCTGGCAACTTCCACTGGATAATTGATTTAGTGTCTCTAAGGCTGTCTTTCTGCTGCTGTCGCAATCATTGTAGGAAACACATGAACACAGTATAACACATGCTGACACACACACATACTTACAGTCATGTAAAGCCTAAGATACAAGGCTATATAGATGCACATGAGCTATTGTTGTGAATTACTTTTGGGAGGCTGCCATGTCCTGCAGTGTGACATGCTCTAAAACTATTTTAAACAGTATTTTGGTCATTTTAAAAAATTACTATAAAGGCTTGTGATTAAACATGTTGATTCAATGCATGTTGATTTTCCTACCATTGGAGCAATTCAGGCCAGCTTCTTCTATTTTTTTTTTCAAGCTTTCATGTTTTTGCAAGTCAAATCAAGGACATGTTATGTGTGAACTAATACTGTATATACAGGAATGCATAAAAATGGCATGATGGCATTATTTTCCTGTACATTGAAACTTACCCTGTATTACAAACTGGATAAATCCACCTCCGGAGTGCATTCCAAAGGGGAAACAATTGTGGCCACCATGTTGAATGGTTGTTCCAAAGTGTAGGGCTCATAAAAAGCAGCTTCAAAGGGCCCTTCAAAACAAGAATTTCCATAGGGTTTAACTGAATGACACTTAATTTCCAAATGGACCGGAACCGAAACATCGCCACAGATTTCACAAGTGTCAGTTAAATCAGCTGCAAATGCAATCTGGTTCTATAAACACCCCATCCCTTCAATGCCATAAAAGCTTGTAATTATTATAATTAACTTTTTAAAATTATTTAAATCACTGGCTTTTTGTTTGAAACTGGCTAATGCTTGTGTTAATTTATCATTAATTCACTGGATCTGTTATTCTAAAGTAGTTTAAATTAATTAATTATAGACAATGGAATTTTATTTATTTAATAAATGCACTGTACATCTGTTAATTGGTTAATTTTTATTAAAATAAATAAAACAAAACTTTTTAAACATGAAGCTTACATTTCTTCATAAAGTCATAAACATTTAAATTATTTTGTTTTTTCAATTTATTATGTTATTATTTATTTTATAATGTTGCACATTGATTAACAAAAAATAAATAAAGTAAAATACAATTATGAAATAAAAACAGTGCTTTATTTGTAAGGGTGCTGTGTATGGTGTGGAAAACACAGGAATTCTAGAAATCCTTGGTTGTTTTCATTAAGATGATCTTTACAAATTAAGAAGGCTGATGGGTGTTCATTAGACTTTGCCGTTTTGCTTGTTGCATTGCTTCTAGAGCATCACCTCTCGGCGCCTGTGACTCCTATTTGAGTGGGACATCTGGAGGTCTCACACTGTCATCCACTTCTACCCCCACCCTGATCCCCCTCTCTTTCCAGCACTCTGTCCCTCTCTCCCTCCACTCCCTACACAAGAGCAATTATGCACTGAACTGGCACCCTGTTTACTCCTTAAACCGCTACCAGTTACAGCTCTGTGGACACCCGCACCAACACAAGCACGTTCTCTCTCCCTCTCATCTCTCTCTTTGCTACCTGTTCACTGAACAGGGAAAAGGTGTGTTTTGGTCTCACCCTGTCTGGCAGGATGTCAGGATGGAAGTGCGTATGGAGGAGAGATACCTGTGTCTCAGGTGGGTAGGGTGCTGTATAAAAGTCAGAATGTAACTATGTTGCTGGCACTGGCAATGACGAAGATGATGAAGTAAAGAACCAAAATTCTAATTTATTAACATAAATTTATTAACAAAAAACCATAACTACAAATGTAAACAAAAAACATGAACTTGACCTGACATAAACTTGAAAACACAAGCAAAGTTACATTGAACACATGACAATAGACAATGGCAAACATGAGGCTTAAATACTTGACATGGAACAACAAGACAAACAAGTTAACCAATGAAAAGACAGAACTGATCACAACATAATTAAACAATAAACCAATGAAAACAAGACACATGAACATGGAGGGAACAGGAATCACATGACTAGGGACACATGATATGAAACAGGATACAAATGACATATAACCCCACTAAGGGGTGGCTCCCGACTCCCCAACACATGAACAAAACACGTAAAAAAATTTACATAAATTTCAAAGTTCAATAGGGAGCTGGGAGGAGGGTCTTGAGGCTTAGCAAGAAGTGTGGGATCAGGGCAGAGACCTTTGTGGGGTGGAGCCATGAGAGGCTTGATAGGTGGAGCCATGGAAGGCGGAGCCTTGAGAGACTCAAGGGGCGGAGCCATGGAGAACTGGATACCTGGAGAGCAGCCAAGACTTGTGGGCCACATTGTAGCCGAGGGAACACAGATGTCGAGGGACTGACAGGCAAGAGCATAAACCATCTCTCAGGTCCATCTGCTCAGATGTGCCATGACATGGAACAGACTCAGGCGTGGCTGTGACATGGCATGGAGTAGGCTCAGGTGTGGCTGTGTCATGGCATGGAGCAGGCTGTGGATCTGGGGCAAAAGGTGGCGCTAGTTCAGCTGCCATGATGTGGAACTCTGGCTCGCCGGCCATGTCGTGGAATTCTGGCTTGGAACTCTGGCGTGGCATCCGCCTCCCCCACAGTGAACATGGATCCAATAATCTGCAGGCCGAGGTCTATATATTGAGCCAGGCTGTGGCTATTCTGACTGCCTAACATCAAAGAGATTCAATCAGTCCAAAACAAAAAATTTATTTTAGGGCAAACTCATTAAAGTCCAACTGGCATGCCAGAGCACAAAAGTCCTCAACGTAATCCTCCAGGGGATTATTTCCCTGGTGAAGTCAAAGAAGCTGGATTGCTGGGTTCATATTTTGGTCTGTCAGGTATTTTGTAACGAGGTTGCTGGCACTGGCAATGATGAAGACGATGACAATGAAGTAAAGATCCCAAGTGCAAATTTATTAACAAAAGTGAAACCAAAAACCCAAAAACTACAAACGTAAACAAAAAAACATGAACTTGACATAAACTTGAAAACAAAACCAAAGTTACATTCAACACTTTACAATAGACTGTGGCAAATATGAGGCTTAAATACATGACATGGTAGAACAAGACAAACAAGTTAACCAATGAAAAGACAGAACAGATCACAAGATAAGTAAACAATAAACCAATGAAAACAAGACACATGAACATGGAGGGAACAGGAATCACATGACTAGGGACACATGACATGATACAGGAAATAAACTTCAAAATAAAATACATGAAATACATGAACCAACAAAATACACATGACACAGCAAACTGCCATGTTGCATACTATAAAAATCATGTGACCTGATGAGATCATGGAAAAGTCCATGACATAGTAACTTAGACAGATTTAAAATGCACTAGTAGGTGAGACCATGTTCTAGTTATCACTTTACCGAATATGTCTCAGGGTAAGTTTATTGTCAGTTTCTGTATATACACACACCTTTAAAGTCTTGGCTAAAACTTTTGAACTTTCCCATTGTTATTGTCCAGGAAGAAAGACACAGATTATTAACTAACATACATAGCGGGGCATGTTGTCACTTATTGGTTAATTTATCACAATGGAATTGTGCCTTCAACAGCCTATAATAGGCCTTTATAAAATAAAATGAAATAATTACAAAAATAAACAGTAAAACAATTATGAAAAACAAAACAACTAAATAAACAGGAAATACAATGTACAAAATTGCCAAACCATTGTATTGTCCAACAAATTGATAGAAGTTGTTTAACATTTAGAACAACTTACATTAATAACATTTAAAACATACTATACGGTATGTTGACTAGATGTGAAAACTTTGCAAACACACACACACACACACACACACACACACACACACACATATATATATATATATATATATATATATATATATATATATATATATATATATATATATACACAGCTTTGGGAAAAAAAGAGACCACTGTCAGAGCAGAAGGAAACAGGTTTTCTTCCAGGAAAATATAATTGTATGTGGCTTGATTCATGCGTCCTTCATAAAGACAAATCTGCCCGATTCAGGCCTTGCTGAAGCACCCCCAGATCATCATCGATCCTCTACCAAATTTCACAGAGGGCGTGAGACACTGTGGTTTGAAGGTCTCTCCAGGTCTCCATCTAACCATTAGATGACAGTGGGTGAGAGACACTGTGGCTTGAAGGCCTCTCCAGGTCTCTGTCTAACCATTGGAAGATCGGTGATGATATGGGGAAACTTCAGCAAGGCTCTTTGTGAGGAACATATGAATCAAGCCATGTACAAGGTGATCCTGGAAGAAAACTTCTGCTCTGAAAATATTCCCTAACTCTTTGGATTGTTTTTTTCCAGCAGGTCAATGCTCCATGCCACACAGCCAGGTCAATCAAGGTGTGGATGGAGGACCACCAGATCAAGACCCTGTCATGGCCAGCCCAACCTACAGACCTTAACCCCATTGAAAACCTCTTGAATGTGATCAAGAGGAAGATGGATGGTCACATGCAGTCAAACAAAGTCGAGCTGCTTGAATTGTTGCACCAGGAGTGGCATAACGTCACCCAACAGCAATGTGAATGACTGGTAGTGAGCATGCCAAGACGCATGAAATCTGTAAATGAAAATCAGGGTTATTCCTCCAAATATTGATTTCTGAACTCTTCCTAAGTTATAACATTAGTATTGTGTTGTTTAAAAATGAATATTTTTTTTCGTTATTTTGACCAGTTGTCATTTTCTGCAAATAAGGCACATAGTTAACAAGGGATTTGGCAATGTAGCTTGGTCCTAGCCCATTAAGGGCTTTGTATATAAGGAAGAGGACCTTAAAATCAATTCTAAATGCTACAGGAAGCCAGTGCGAACTAGAACTGGAGTGATGTGCTCACCCCTCTTAGTTCTGTTTAAACAAAGAGCTGCAGAGTTTTGAATGAGCCTTGAAGTCTCTCAGTTGTTTTTTTTTTGTTTTTTTGTGAGGCCAGTAAAACGTGCATTGCTGTAATCGAGTCAGCTTGAAATAAAGACATGAATTATTTTTTCAGCACCTTTTTTATTTATAAATGGCCATACTTTAGCTTTTTCTAAGGTGGAAAAAGATTATTATGAGATTTGAAGCTTAGACCTGAATCTAAGATAACACCAAGACTTGTACCCTCAGATTTAATCCAAGGTGTTAATTTTCGCCAAATTATTATACAGCATTTCCCTTTCTATTTTAGAGCCTACTAGTAGGACGTTTTGTTCCCACTTAACTTTAAGAAAATATTACTCATCCATTTATTTACTGCCAAAAGACAAGTAGTAATCATGTTTATAGCTGCAATGTCATTTGGTTAAGCAGAGATATAGAGTGAGTTATGTCAACTGCATAACTATGGAAACACACATTGGGTTTTCTAATGATGTCACCAAGTGCATGTACAGTGAAAATAATAATGGACCCATTGTGCGACCCCCAACATTTTTTATGTTTCTTAGATACATAACCTCCAAGACTAACATAACACTTTCTCCCTTTGATATATGTTTTAATTCAGTTTAACACACAATCAGAAAGACCCACCAACTGGGTCTGTTTGGTGGCGGCCACGCCCCTGTTGCGGCCCCCATGGCAAACGAATAGTTGCCCTGACTTACACCACTGGCTAGTGTGGTGGACATAAGTCTGCAGGGCACAGACTGGACAGAGTCTGTGAAGACTTTCCTGCTCTGGCGTTGTAAATGGCGGGAAGCAGAAGGCTTCGAGAATGACCGGATGTAAAGTCGAGAAAGGAACCTTAGGCAAAATCTAAGCAGGCTGGCTAGACAGATCGCCCAAGGCGAACCGTCGAGGAGAGACATTATCTCCGAGAACCATAACCTGTTCGGCCACCGCTATCAGTAAGAGGCAGGACCCTTGCTGGCAAACTCTGGCCAAGACTCCCGGGAGCAGAGAAACCGGGGGAAACGCATACAGGCGCATTCTGGGCCATATATGCGCCATCGCGTCCAGACCCAGGGAGACTGGGTGACTCAGAGAGAAGTAGAGGGGACATTGCGCTGTCTGTTGAGAGGCGAAGAGATCCACTTCTGCCCTGTAAAATCTCACCCAGATTTGTTCCACTACCTCGGGGTGGAGTTTATTTTCTGTCTGGACAATAAATCTGCTCCCAAATTCAGACATCCAGGGATATAAATTGCCCTGAGTTACAGGACCTTGCCCTGTGCCCAAAGGAGAATCTGATGTGCCAGAGTATTCAGCTCACGTGAATGTAGACATCCTTGATGATTTATGTAAGAGACTGCTGCTGTGTTGTCCACCCGCACCAGGACATGGCAAGTATTTCAGGGCCATAAATACCGGCATCAACTTAAGGCAGTTGATCTGCCAATCGAGCTGATGACCCTCCCATTCCCCTTGAGCTGGACGACCAATTAAGACTGCTCCCTAGCCCGTCAGGGAGGCGTCTGTCATTAGCAACCTGCGACGACAAGACGCACCTAGAGTGGGAGTAAGAGTAAGAAACTGGGGTCTGAACCACATAGAAAGGGAATGAAGCGCACAGCGTAACCCTTATTAGCCTTAGGGGACTGGCCCTTGGATGAAATCCCCTGGCTTTTAGCCACAACTGAAACAGTCTCATGTGCAGAAGGCCCAAAGGGATCACTGAGGACGCAGATGCCATGAGACCTAGTATTAGTTGATACTGACGAACAGTGCAACCTTGGCCTAGCATGACTTTACTCAGGGTGTTCTGAATGGACATGATTCGAGCGGGAGACAATTGTGCCCGCATGGTGATCAAATTCATATAACTCCCAGATAGGTAATTCCCTGCATGTGAGAGAGAACGCTCTTTTTGACATTGAGCCTCAGACCCAGAGAAACCAGATGAGCTAAGACAATATCCCTGTGCTGAACTGCCAGTTCTGGAGACTCTGCTAGTATCAGCCAGTCGTCTATGTAATTCAGAATGCTGATGCCCGGAGTCGCAAAGGAGCCAGTGCTGCATCAATGCATTTTGTGAATGTGTGGGGTGATAGGGCTAGGCCAAACGGAAGAACCCAATATTGGAAGGCTTCTCCTCCGAAAGTGATCCTCAGGAACTTCCTGTGCTGTGGCAAAATTTCTATATGAAAGTATGAGATCGATCGTGACCAGCCAATCGTGATGTTGGATTTGTGACACGACCGTCTTGATAGTTAGCATCTTGAACTTGAACGCCCTGACTAAGCAATTCAAGCCTCGAAGATCTAAGATCGGACGCAACCCCCCACCCTTCTTGGGAACCAGGAATTATTTGCTGTAATAACCTGACTCTTTCTCTGGAAGGGGAACACGTTTTATAGCCCCTTTTACCAAGAGATTTTGCAGTTCTTTCCACAGTAGATATGCCTGCTCCGGTTTCACGGTAGTGAACACCATGCCATTGAAACGCGGAGGGCAGCGAGTGAATTGAATTCTGTAGCCTTTTTCTACTGTTCTTAGGACCCACATAGAAATACCTGGCAGAAGTTTCCACGCTGCCAGGTTCTCTGAGATGGTTATTAATTTTGACACTTCCTGTTGAGGGGATGTCGAGTGTTCCGCGTCCTGGACTAAGGTAGGAAGCAATGGTACACCCAACATTTCGCTGGAAGCCTCTAATTCCCGAAACACCAGAGGCGGCGGGAATGGAGAGGTTTCGTGGGGGTACCGGGAGGGTCAAAGTGGATGATACACGTGCCCCATCCCAAGGGGGGGCTAACCCCACAAGGCTGGGTGCAAGACCGTCAGGGTTTTTTCCTCTTAGAAATGACTGCCCTGAGGTCTTGCTTTGGGGGCTGCTGTGGACGTCGAGCCGGTCCCCAGTCTCTACGAGGGGGAGCACGACTCGCCACGCCTTGTTTCTGAGCCTCCCTTATAGAACGACTGGGGCGGGGCTGGTTGGCCGATGGTACCTCCCAAGAGAAAGGAATTGCCCGAAGGCTTTCTTGTGATTTTTAGCCTCCTGGAACCTGGTGATAACTACATTCATAGCGTCACCAAATAAGCCAGAGACCCTGTGGACTCTTCTCCGGATATTCAAAGGATATTTCAACCGGGGCATCGAGAAGGAACATTTTCTCCGTCCTTGTCTCTGATGCCCTACAGGTAGAGCCATAAGTGTCTCTCCATGCTGACTAAAGCAGACATAGACCAGCCAATGGCACGGGCCATCTGCTTGGTCATGCAGAAAGACAGATCTGTAGCTCGACGAAGCTTGGAGAAAGCCTCCTCGTCGACCGTGATGCCCAGACTAAGGTCCTTTAGCAGATCAGCCTGGTATGCATGTAAGACTGCCATAGTGTGCAGGGCAGCACCAGCCTGACCTGCTTCCTGATGAGCCTTCCCCACAAGCATGGAAGTGGTCCTGCATGGCTTTGTGGGTAGAGTGGGTCTTTTTAACAATGATGCTGAGCCTGGCGAAAGATAACCCGCAAGTGTCTCTTCAACCGGTGGCATCACCGAATACCCCCGTATCTCAGAACCCACGATAATCGAATATATTGACGTCGAGGGCACATAGACACGGGAATTATAGGGTTTTCTCCATGAACGAGAGAGCTCGTCATGGAGGTCATCAAAGAAAGGAAGGGACTGATGAGGCGTTCCCTTCCCCTGGCCACCAGACAGAAATCTGTCCTCCAACTTGGAGCATTTGGGGGTCTCTTGTTTGAATGGCCAGTCTAATTGAAGCCTGGCTACTGCACGAGTAATCACCTCGAGTAATTCCTCCGATGATTTATTATCTTGCCCGGAATGCTCGGAGGTGGGTAACTTGAAGTCCGCAGACTCAAGAGATTCATGGTCCCCCTCAAGAACCAAAGAGGCGCTAGAGCATGCTTCAGGATCACGGGAAGGACCAGCTGGATCTGGGGAGAGCGCGAGCGATAGGGATGGTCCTGTCTCTTGCTCTTCAGCCAGATCTATACGAGAGCCCCACGATGGAAGTGTGGGCGCTGACTCTCGGAAGTAAGCAAGACGAGTAAGCAAACTGGTGTGTGTCCCTCTCAGCCATAGAGTGTAAACAAGGGAACACACCGCTTGCTCTGTCTTTCAGTCAATTTTTATTTTTGTATTTTTTTAGAGAAAAGAGAAAGGTTTCTGCGCACTGCCTAACAAAATATAACTCCTAACAGAGGAAAGTAGAAAGTTTCTGACAGGCTCATGAAGCACACACACACACCGAGTGATCTGAAAAGATCTGATGATGCACCTGTGACGCATCTATTTATAGCCCTGCATCCAATGATGTCACCAACAGAGGCTATAAATTCTGGTCAGTTTCATTGACATGTTGCACACATATTCACAGCTTGTCACGCCTAAAGTTGTTCCCAAAGCGCTAAGTCAGCAAAGCATCAAAGTGTAGCTTTTTAACAGGGAACAGGAGTGTGAGGCCCATCAACATGTGTAAAACAAATATTCAAGTATTAATCTAAATGAACTAATTAAAAATGACTTTTCTTGTTTTTGGTTTTATTTCTTTTTATATTGAAAAATGAGCAAATGAGACATATATTGTTGTGATGTGATCAAGAGAGATAATGGAAATGTGTTAAATGAATGGTTTATAGATTATTTAGTTTTGAATACGAAAATTAGAAAACAAATGATCCAAAGGTACACAGACCTTTCGTATTAGCATATACTGCATGAAATAAATGTGAAGGTATTTGACATTTAATGAATCTCATTGATCATAAATGCAATGAAACTAATTGATTAATTTCATAATTTCAATATTCATCTATTCATAATCAGTACATGTAAACGTTTGTACATTTCTAAAGATATTAATAAGTAAAATGATTTAGTTTCAGATGCTGTCAATACATCAATATAGTAAGTTTCGGTTTCAATGCTAACATAAGAAAATGTAAGTTTTCTAGAATCACGGTTTACATAAGAATACATACAAAGTCCATTTGAATTTAAAATGAGATCATGCTGAGAAAAAATTTGTGTAAATTGACTTTTTGCTCTCTGAAACCCTTATTACTAAGTGTAACACTTTACAAGGAGAAGGGAAGGAGAACACAGGGAAGCAAGTTTTCCAGGCTCAGGTAAGACTTTAATCAGCCACTTCAGTGCTTTACAACTTCAAACTCTTCAGCTTCACAGGCACATAGTTACTTAATCTCAACAGCTTCACAGGCACGTAGACACTTAAACATCAGTTTCACATACACAATAGATTAAATATAACTGCTTCAGAGGCACCGTGGCCTTTCTTGTGCCAGACTCTCTCTCTCTCTTCTGCTGGTGGTGTGGCAGCTTATATGTCGCTGTCCCCATGCTCACTGGAATTAGAAACAGGTGTTAAACATATTCTAGCTCAGGTGTAAGCACCCTTACTGCTTTTCTCTCTCCGGACTGACACTTGACCACACCCCCGCTGCCACATTAAGATATAGCCCTTGTGACAATTTCCCTATGTGACAACTAGCCCCGGTCTCCCCTAATCATGAGTGTTAGCTCAAAGCTGCCTATCTGTCCTAATTCATAAATTGTGTCATTAACAAGGCATAAACTGGCAACACAAAGAGTGATATCACACTGAGACAAATATATTTAACACAAGAGTGAGAAAGACAGTGCGAGATAGTTGTAAAATAGGGTAGATACTGCAAAGAATGCAGGAGAGAGAGAGTGACAAAATTAAAATAGATGTGTTGGTGTTTTTGTGTATAACGTGTATGTGAGTGAATATGTGTGTGTTTGGGTGAGTGTGTTAATGAACTGACCTGCACAGCCCACCTGCTCTCCGCAGCTGCCTTGCCCAAGATGGAGGCAGTATTCCATAAATATCTGGAGAAGAGTCCACAGGGTCTCTCTCTCTCTCTCTGAGCTTTCCTTGCCCCTTCTTTGATTGACAGGTTTTACATTAACCATTTTATAGGACGACATCAGCATCAATGCTCATAATTTAAAGGCCTTTGAAAATTAAAATAAAAGTAATTATATTATTTTTGCAAATTTGCTCTAATATTACTGTAATGGAAAATATCTCAAGGGATATAATTTTTTTTTGTGTGTTATGATACCAAACACATCTAAAAAATAAAATGCCTAATTGTTGTCAGATTTCTCTAATACAGAAGCCCTGAACCTGAATAAAATAATAATACGTGTCTTTGTGCCTTTCTATGTCCTACATATTCTTTTCTAAAAAAATAAAATAAAATAGTTTATTCTCTCAAATTTTTTTTCCCTCTCAAATGTTTTCTTTCTCAAATAATCAAATGCAAACTTGAAATGACCAGAAGAGCTGGTTTATTGGCACTTTTTAAAAATGTCTTTGAGATCTGCACGGCAAAGTCATAAGAATAAAGGGATGCTCACACATAAAAGAACTGTGTTATGTGCTGTCGCTCCCTGACACGGGAAGTTCTTTGGAGCAGTGGTTCTATGGCAGACATGAGCAACGTATCGCCCATGGGCCAGATCAGGCCCTCCACATGGTTTAATGTGGCCCGCGGCTCATAAGCGTTTTTATTTTTTTTCTTCATTGGGTATTCTCAACTTGCATTGGGACCTAACGCATCTCCACAATCGTTTAACATGCTCAGAGTTGCCAGAAAAGAGATGCAACACCCACAGTTTGATATTTATACTTGCGCAAATTGGTTATACTTAGCCTAATGTTATACTTTTTTTGTGCAATCTGGCAACCATTCTCACAAGTGCGCTTTTCTATCTCGCTTTTAACTTTGAACAAACTTAGCGATCTGTGGTACAATATTCTGCTCAAGGAAAAGTGTTATACGGCTACTCTGTATCCATTCTTGAAGCTGCTTGAGATGGTTGGTGCTTTCTTTGCAGGTAAACCTTCTCAGTGATTAAATAAAATATAAAAATTAGATCATTGACATGCGAGCAAAAGCAAGCCAGAGACGAATATGTATATGTATTTTTTATTTGTGCAATTTACAAATGTTGAAGTCCCTTTGCACCTGTATGTTAATCTAACTCCTGCAGTATTCATTTATCAAAGTCATGCAGCCTGTGTTATTCAGTTGTGTGCTGAAAGTCAAACCATCAAGGAGACCCGCAATCATGCCCCTTTTAGCATGTAAACAGGTAATGTTTTAGAAAAAATAAGTAAACTCGCCCGCTTGGCGACAAACATTAAAAGTCAAACATTTCAAAATTGTATTTATTAAAACAGACCCCTGATGTAGAGATTGTTAAATTGATCAGTGCTTGGGCCACTTCTCTTCTCCATACACACAACATCACTCGGACCCATCATCCAGTCACATGGTTTCTCTTACCACTGCTACGCTGATGACACGCAACTCTACTTGTCTTTCCAGCCCAACGACACCACAGTGACCGCTCGAATTGCTGCCTGTCTGGCAGACATCTCAGCCTAGATGAAGGAACACCACCTTCAACTCAACCCAGCAAAGACCGAAGTCCTTGTCTTTCCAGCCAACCCTGCTGTTGAACACAACATCACCGTGCAGCTGGGTCTAACTACAGTTTCACCTTCCAAAACGGTCAGAAATCTAGGGGTAACCATTGATGATGAGCTAAATTTCACAGACCACATTTCAAAGACTGCAAGATCATGTAGATTTACACTCTACAATATCAGGAAGATAAGACCCTTCCTCTCTGAACATGCCACACAACTTCTTGTTCAGTCACTTGTCATAACTAGACTGGACTACTGTAATGCTCTCATTGGAGGCATTCCTGCATGTGCTATTAGACCTCTCCAAATGATCCAGAATGCAGCAGCACGTCTGGTCTTTAATGAACCTAAGAGAGCACATGTTACACCACTCTTTGTCTCTCTCCACTGGCTGCCGGTTCATGCACGTACTAAATTCAAGGCCCTGATGCTGGCATACAGAACAGTCACTGGGTCTGCTCCAGCATACCTAAAAACATTTATGCAGAGCTACGTTCCCACCAGAAGCCTGCGGTCGGCTAAGGAACATAGCCTTGTCGTACCAAAACAAAGAGGCACCAAAACACTTAAAAAAAAAAAAAAATGATAGTGAAACTTTGTAATATGGCACTTTTCGTACCACTGTCTCCCTAAGATGATTCGCTGATGTTTTTTCCTCTTTTGTAAGTCGCTTTGGATAAAAGCGTCTGCCAAATGAATAAATGTAAATGTAAATGAATAATAAATTAACAAGGTAGTAGAGATGGTAAAATAAATTTATATGCTCAGTGTTTATTTAGTTTTTTAATGCCTGATAGAAAAGTCTCTACCTTTGTAAAGCAATACAATACTTTAGGCAATTACAAAATAGTCCCATTAGTCACAGATACACTTCAGGGATTAAAAGTTACAAAAACCAAATCAATGCAGAACATTGTATCTCAAAAGGAATACAGTGTAGCCCCCCATGCACTATTTAAAGCCCGATGTGGCCCCTTTATCAAAATAGTTGCCCACCCCTGTTCTATTGGATCAACTGGTTTTACTTTGGTACCCAGATATCACACTGGACATTAGGTGGTGACCCACCAAAGTATAAACCTAAATTTAACGGATTCGGTGGGTCACATTCTCTTTTAACTTTTGTTCATGTTTTTCAAGTATAAATGTGGCATTATTTTTGTTGTTGATGTCATAAACAAAGGTCCCCCCCCCTTTTAAAGTTGATGAGCATATTTATTTATATGAGCCCATTATATTCATTATCCCGTTTATTTCCTAATATTAAATATAATTCTAACAGAATATATTACGCTATTACACAGGATGAAAACTTTATTTATAATTATTTGTCCACCAGTCTTGGAGGTCCTAAATCTCTTGCTTAGCCTTAGATACACAGTGCAATGACATATGAGCACAGGCTATTGTTACTACTTTATCAGTAATGATGAGTAATTTTAAAAGAAAAACAGCAACTTTATTTGGCGCATAACACAGTGTTTCCAGTTTAAAGAAACAGCAGCTAGCATGATACAGGGCCACACTGCACCTGCAATGGAAAATGCATAATACAATTAAAAGATAAAACTGGAACCCTTATAAACCACCCCAATAAAGCCCAAATAAATGCCTTACCTACAGTGAGAAAGACACTTATACACTAAGCTCACCACATCAACGCACTTCAACCTAATAATATATACAGATTAATATGGGTACAGGTGCAAGAAAAACAAAGCAGCAGGGTTAGTCCTAATATGAAATGCAAGACAAGCACTAAAAAGGGAAGATAACAACATCCTCTTTATAAACATAATTTATCAATCAAATACACTGTACAAATGTCCGTCATTTTAATGGCAAAAACTGCAACAATGCTACAGTTAAAAAACATTAATTGGTAAACGGGCATTTACCTTAAAATATACGGTAAAAAGTTATTATATATTTAAAATGACAATACATGTAATTTTACAGTACTATGTTGTTAAATTTCTTTACATGTAAAAAGTAGGATTTTACCATATAATTACTAACTTTTGTTAATGTACGGTAAAATTATGGTAAAAACAAAAACATATTCAGGCGTTCCCAGAATTCCCTGCATTAACCATCACATTTCATTATATTTATGAGAATCATTTTTTCATATTATTTTTAATATCACTTATCTACATTGGGGTGTTCTCTGTTATATTTGATGTAAAGTTAATGTTTATTGTATTATTTTAATTTCTTATGTGTTTTCCCTGATGGTGTTGAGTGTTTGTGTGAGTGACACTGAGCACTGTCTCCACATATTTATTGGTCATTGCTCTTGGAAAGGACAATACCACAGTGAGTAACATTACATTATTAAGTGAAAAGAAGTTTTTTTACCATAAATTTAACAGGATTATTTTATCCAATCACAAGGGAGTCCTCACAGGTGTGCTCAATAATGGATAATTGTGCTTAATAGTAGCAACTGTATTCTCTAATAAGAGGCACACACCAAGCACGCTCAATAGTGAATGCATATAGACACTGACAGACATAATGATGATAAATAAATTTATAAAAAGTTTGTTTATATTTTCATTTTTTTTTTTTACTCAAATTTGGTGAATCTTTGGTTGGCATGTCCGCAAATATTAAAACCACAAATTATGTTTCATATGTGTATAAGGGACATTTAAGGTATAATACTATTGCCCCTCTGCAAGCACACAGCACCCCAACTGTAACTTGGTTGAAGCTGGCGTGTCGTTCCAAAGAGTTTTTGGATTTGAGCAACTCTAACATCCCTTTTAACACAGCACTGAAAACGTCTATGTAGCGCATGTTTAAATTTGGCCAACACATTTAAAAAGCCCAATATCAATAGCAGCATCGAGTTTCCCGGTGGATAATGCCATCAAACAAGCAGAAATAATTCCCATTGTCATACTTCACAATGAATGCCATATGAAACATAGTAACCTGAGGTATATTAATTTAACCCTCTGGTGTCTGAGGGTGTTTTGGGTCCTGGAGAAGTTTTGACATGCCTTGACACTTGTGCTATTTTCAGTTGCTTAAAAAACATATTAATGGCTAAAGTCTGATAACACTGTATTCAGCACAAACTGGGCAACAATAGTATGTGAGCAACATGTGTGTACGTGTTTGTATTTTTGAGAAAATAACGTTTATGCATGGTTTTTGAAAAAACAAAAATGTTTAAGTAATTGAAATAAGGCCATATAACACATAATACACATTTGTTCTGGATCTTGTAGCCTAGAGTTTTTTATACAAAATTATGTGAAAACCATCCTGATCACTCAATCATACAAAACAATATAGTCATTTAAACTTTGTAAGACACTTTTAGTGTTAGAAAGATCATATGTGAGGAGGCGTGAATGATCATGAATATTGATTGTAATTCACACCTGAGGAGACAAAGACCTCCTCCCCTGGGCCTATCAATGAGGAATGTGACAGAAAGAGAATGAATGTGAGGAGACTTAATGATCAAAATCATGTTTTAAGTTAACCCTTTGCAGCAGGAGTGTTCAAATTTGGGAAAATGATTCCCATGGTTCCTGTCTCAATATCTTTGCCATCCAATCACCGATTTAATTTCTGAAAACTGCCAGATACTCATGACAACATACGCTAAAAGCACATATGATTTGTTAAGGGGTTACTAGGCATGAATAATAAATGTATCGTCATCTGCATCATCCTCCATTTGCCTGGGCGGAGTCAGAGGGGATATACCAGGAGATTTACTACAGTGTTGGACTTATTACTTCAAATTGAAAACTGAGGCGATCTTTAAAGGTGGATCTTTTCCATATGCGTTCATCGGACAGGCATCAAGCCTCTAATTTTAAGCAAATTTCAGTGAAACTTGATTTAAAAAAAGGCTAGCAATACTATGTACATTTTTAGCTAAATATCAGTAACGTTTTTGGCCAATTTTGTTGCTTATGAATGATAGTCAAACCTTTTTTGTTACGAAGCATTTATTTGTAGTCGCTGCTAACTAGTTTTTTCCTGGAAAAAAAATGTGTCTGTCATCGGTGATCCTCTTCATTTTATATAAGCATTTTTTGGCACTTTCTGTGAAGCTAGCTAAATAAACATTAGCTAGCAATACTAAATATCAATAACTTTTTAGCCAATATAGTTGCTTAATAAATTAAATCCGCCTAAAGTAATGTGAAGCAGAGAGCAGATTATTTAAAAAATATATTTATTTTTTTTTGACACTGTTCAGACTTTTTTTTTAAGCTGTTCAGACCTGCCTGGAAACTGGCCTGCTAGTGAGACGTTATCTAGCTTGTTGATTTTACCATGTAATAAAAACAATTTCGATATCTTTCTATAATTTAGCAGATAGTCTTACCCACCCATCACAAAGACATGATATGATTTTAGATTGTGTGTAGCTTCTTGTTCACAAGGAAAGTGTGAGAGGGCTGTTTGCAGTTGGACATTCTGGTTAGACTATTCAGTGTATGGATTTGTGAAGGACACACTGCTGGCTACCAATTGTGTACTTTTTTCTGTTGTAGAGATGGATAGAGACTATGGCTCCCTGCTTTTGAGGGCATGAGCACACAGGAGGAAGATCTGCTGGACCAGGAACTACTGCATGAACACCCGGACCACGAGGAGATGTTGGATGAGATGGAACCTGATCCCCAGCCAAGATATATATGAATGTGTATGTATTGTTTATTTCTATTGCTCATATGACTGATACAAGCATTTACACTTTGCGTTTACACTAACACTATTACTTATTATTTTGGATATGGCTAGCCATTCTCGCATAAAACGCAAAGTGTAAACGCTTCCCTGACTCTGTTTCTTATTCCCTCGTACTCTGACATCGATTAACAGGCACCAAAACCTCTCCCATTTAAGCCTAGCCGTCAATTCTGTATTGACTTGGGTAGCATGCGTCAGGCTGTGCGGTCAACCTCCAATACGATGTTGTGAGAAATTGACTTTTTCATGCTGTTTTTACTCAGGCTGTAGTTACTGATATATACAGCTTTACAAACCATAAGGGGTGGGAGCTCATCCTAAACTGTCTGTCACATTCCAGCTACCAAGAAGCTTGGATGGAGGTGACCCCCTATGAATTTTACTAATTTCTTGGGTTTCTCATTTACATGGGGTTCTCAACTCTCCCTGATTCCCATCGTCATTGGGGAACCAAGTCACTTCAGGGCTCGTGGGCGAGGGGATTTATGTCACATGACCACTACAATGCACTTTTAGCAGCTCTACATGTTGTAGACCCTACCACAGTGGATAAACAGGATCACCTTAGGAAGTTGCGTTATCTTATGGCCCACCTTAAACAAAAATGCAAGCAACTCTTTCAGCCTAATCAAAATCTTGCTATAGATGAACGTATAGTCAAGTCTAAAGCTCGGTCAGGATTTAAAAAAATACATGAAGGGCAAGCCTACTCGTTGGGGTTTTAAATGATGGGTAATTGCAACATCAGACTCTGGGTATACTCTCGACTTTAATGCTTACACAGGTAGTCATGATGGACGTGTCACTTACTTGGCCACCACGTAGTTGAATCATTACTGCAGCCGTTCAAAGACCAGGGCCACAATGTCTGGTTTGACAACTTTTACACATCCCCAGCTCTTATGGTTAAGTTGTTAGAAATGGGAACTAATGACTGTGGGACATGCAGGGTGAATCGTAAACCGTTTCTTGCAGAATTTAAAGACATCAAAAGATGGGAATGCAAGACAGCTAATGGGGATATGAGGTGGTGTAGGATTGAGGGGAATATACTTGTAATTCAGTGTAATAACGCGTGCAGTTACAATCCTCTCAAATTTCCACAATGCGAATGGCTCAACCGAAATTACTAGGTTTGTAAAAACGTATGGCGACTCGACAAAAGAAGTAGCCCTCCAGCCCACTGTCATCAGCGATTATAACAAAAACATGGCATTGATAGGTCAGACCAAATGATAAAATCTTACAACGTCCTACAAAAAACTCAGAAGTGGTGGAAGACCCTTTTTTTCTGCTTCATAGACATTGACGTCATGAATAGTTTCATATTGTTTAAGAAATGGCAACACATTCATGCGGCACCAGGGGATAAGCGTAGACCAGTGAACTTAACCCAGATAGATTTCAGAGAAACCTGACTCGTCAGCTGGGATGTATCGATATTCACATATTTGAGTTTCTTTTTGCATACACTAAAGCCTGTAGTCCCACCTTGGTCATCACTCCACACAGCCCATGTCCTCTAAGAGATGTTGGCTATGCTATTGGAAAAGTAGGACTGAAAATAAAACTAAAGTAGCTTGTTACATGCCGGGTGTAATGGCAAAAGACTTTGCTTGGTTTTGCAATAGGAATGGTTTTCAGACTTGGCACTCAGCTGAGTTGTGTCGAAGAAGCGACACTAGGGGTCTCTCTTGAAAGCCTTTCGCATCTCTGATCTATGAGAAAAGGCCAATGAGAAATTGGCAGACAGAATTTGCATAAAGGGAGGGAAATGCGTCTGTTTCATTCAGAAATTTTCTTTGGAGCCGACTGGTTTTGTATGCAGCAAGCTGCGAGTCACACACTGTTCCTCCCATCTCTGAGTGCGATTGCTTTTGGATCTACGGCGCATATCAGCGGCTTTCTCCCTTCTCTGCACGGCAGTGCAGCTTTGCCCCTGGGCGCTTCGACAGCGCAGTAAAAGAGTTTATTTCTCTAAAAGAGTTATTTTCTCTAAAAGAGCATGCTGACGTTGAACGTCCTTTTCAGGACGTGTTTTATAAAGATGCCCTTCTGCCCCTGTATATTTCCTGGATGCAGTAGAGTGCTCTCTGCTCCTGATGGCCACAGGTGCTGTCTTGTGTGTCTGGGCAGCGATCACACCGAGGCAGCGTTTGTGTATGGCTCATATTCTCACTGCGAGAACATGACCATAGCAATGTTGTGGTCGCGGCTTTCCTTCCTCAGATGGAAGGCCGCCCCCCCCCCCCTTCGATCCTTCTTCCCACGGGATTGAGGACGACCCGGCTGGCAATGGAGGCGATTTAGGGATAGCAACGGGCTCGGTTTCGCCGGGTACGCCACCGTGAATCACCCGCCCCCTGGCATACTCGTTGACTTCCGTCCGGGCTCGAGGCAACAGCGGCTCGCTTCACAGCCAGCCTGCATATTTGTGGGATTTCAGGTATTAGTAGACTCTCAAATATTATATACAGTATGTTTATTTCCTTGATTAAGATTTGCAAAACATAAATTTTTTATTTTACAACAATAAAAATAAACAAATCAAATACTACAGTTGTCATCTGTCATCTTAAGCATAAGATTTCATACTTACTGTTAGTGGCACCTGGTGGCTGAGGATGATACTGCATGCACATTTTTAGCTAGCAAGCAAAAAAAATAAATCTCATGTGTTGCCTCTTGAGGACAAAAGAATTGAGAAAATTTTTTTGAAAGAAAATGTTGAGAGAGAGAAAAATGTTTTGAGAAAACATATTTTTTTGAGAGAGGAAATTTCTAATTTTTTAAATTGTATACATTTATTTATGTATTTATTTTTTGAAAAAAAAAAAAAAACATTTTGGATAGAGATAAAAAAAAATGGTAGGACATTTTCTCAGGAAGGTACAAAGACACCTATTTTCTTTTTTTTACCTAGTAATTTTTTTTTTCACAGTGCGGTTCAGGGCTTCCGTACTCTGATCAGAATTTTAGATAACAGTAAAAAATGCTGAGCTTCCATCCATCAAAGATTGACCAAATTTTTTTTTAGGTTAGAAAACTACTACTTTATTATTATATTTATAATAATAATAATAATACTTATTAAATAATTATATTTATGCTAATTACAAATGCTGTACTGTTCCTTTAAACACTCCAGCATTTTATATTACAGTGTCCATGTTAATATAATTAACTATAATAGCAATAATAAAATCATTGTGGAATTAACAAAATAATTACAAAGGAAATATGTGTTGATTATAACAGGAGCCCAGGTCAAAAATGCTACTGAAAGTGACAAAAATGCTCCCGAAATGAAGTCTGTTTGTATGTATTTATTAACATTCTGCAAAAAGCTACACATTATCACATAAAATAAGTTCAGATATATAGGCTTTATGAAACAGTAATAATACAGATTTAAAATGTATGTAATGAATTATTAAAGTTATTTAAATGTAGGGTGATATATTTTTACATGGATGGGAATAGGCCTTATAAAGGTAAAATTGCCCCTGAAATTCAATTCTAGTTGGTAAATATTGCCCCTTAATTGAAAGGTTAATTTCTGACACTGAAGTGACCCATGAATCTTTTTGGCTTTAACAAGAACAACTTTACACTGCTAGTCTGATCAATGCCATATTGGTCTGCATCCTTAATGTACTGAGCATTGTGACACTTAATTAGAACATCTGTTTTTACCCCCCTATATATGTCTATTTCTTGTTCAGATCAATATGAGAGCTTTGACTGGCCAAGGTCTGCTCTTATGTATGTGTGAAGTCCTGCATGAGTTTTGTGAATGTTCTACAAGCTCTGTTCTTGGTAGCAACCCACACAAACACAGTCAACATTAAATTAAATTAGACCTACTGTTCTATCTGCTTGACTACACGAAGAACACCAGAAATAACTGGTATTAACACTTTTCCAGCTCACTTAGCCTTTGTACAAAAAGAGAAAAAGGTTCACAAGATGAGGAGCGGTGGCTTCCATCTTTTTTTCTTATTTTTTCCCTTGTCCAGATCTAGAGAGTGTTCCTCTGTGGCACAGTGTCACATTTGTTACAGTTGAACAGACATACGCCGATATTCCTCTCAAACTTTCTGAAGTAATGAGCCCGCTGTGGTGCAAAGAGGGACCACGGATGACCAGGAGATCATGCCTGGGACAAATGCATCACTTACTCTTTGTTAAATCTTAATGCGTGTTGGCCCATTTCCCCACCAACACCCTACTGCCAAGTTCCTACCTCGCTCTATAATGTATGCAGGCCCTTAGTCTTAGTCCACAGGAGGGGTGCCGTGTGTCTGTGTAAATATCCTTTATGCAAGGCGGGTGAAAAGTTAGAAAATTGGTCCATTCCATCATTGCTTGACAAGAGGCAGTGGTGACACCCCGATCAGGTACGCATGCACATTCACAACCAAAAATAATCACTATTTTGAATAATTCCCCCCAAAATTCCTGCAGCTTCAACTTATTCTAGGAAGATTTCTCATAAATCTTAACAATGAATGTAAATCTGAGATGGAAGGGCTGCAGAGCCAGGCCTTTTAGAAGCTCCTATACGATCTCTCTCTCTCTCTCTCTTTTCTTGATCTCTCTCTCTCTCTCTCTCTCTCTCTCTGTCTCTCTCTCTTCCTCTCTCGCTATCTTTTTTAGAGTTTATACAGATGATTCAGGGAGGAATATAGCAGTTTTTTCACATCCATCTTGGCGGTGATTTCTCTGCTGTTGGTCTGGTGTGCTCTGAGCTATAAATTAATGCTCTTTTTCTCTCCTTCTCTGAGGACAGAGCAAAACATAGAACATGTCTTTACCATAGAGCCATTTGCCTTTCTATTTAATTCAAGTGTTTGTTGAACTCCACATAAGTTGCTTGACCTGATCATGGAGCCGCAACCTTCCATGGTTATTGCAATTACTTAGTTGTCTAGACACAACTGTATAACAAGTTGACACCCCAAAGCCTTCCATAATAAATATAATACATCAATTTAAGTATAGAGCCAAACAATATGCAGAAGATGAGGGAACAGACAAACAAAAACCACAACAGGCACTTCTAAAATTGTGGTGCTGTTCTGTTTACTGGTGTAATAGATGGAGAGAGGATATAAAAAGGGAGGGGTGAGGGGTGGCAGCACAGTGCTTGTGTGTGTGTGTGTGTGTGTGTGTGTGTGTGTGTGTGTGTGTGTGTGTGTGTGTGTGTGTGTGTGTGTTTCCTTCACTGTGTGATTGAGGGACCCTGCCATGATGCCATTGTAATGAGCAGCCACCAGAGTGAAAACTTCTCACTGAGAAAGTTACAGAATTATTTAGAGGGGCTCTGTGAAAATTACAATATGCACAATCTACCTGCTCGTTAAAGGATGAAAAATAATAAAATTCTTTGTGACAGGCTTCCAGACATTGTGAAGTATAATGATTTTTTCTTTGCTCGGTGAGTTTGGATTTTTTTTAGAATATGGGTACATCTGTTTTGCATGAGATGCATAAAATGACAGGACTCAGACAGCCAGTGCATCTAGTGACAAAGATTACTGTCACCCTCCTCCTAGAGTTAATTCATCACTGGAAATGGTCCGTTCCCTTCTCTGTCTCTTAGCAACAGCCTATCCCCTGGTGCTCCCTTAATCACGTGTGCATATGTAATATAGTGCTCTTGAGCATACCTTTTACATAAAAATAAGCCCATAATTTCAACTTTACATTTTTATTTAATTAACATAAAATATTGGGCATATTACATTGAAATTCATATCCAACAAATGTAATTCTACCTTCTATTATGCAGTGAAAGGCACAATAGTTATGCTTGTTAATCTGGATGCATGAATAAGGGAATATTTGCTCAGGATATTAGTTTTCAACGATGGAGACAAAATGGAGAAACTTTGCAATAAAACGTTAGGAAGGGAGACTAACCTCTTAATGTGCAAATCAGCGCATTCTCTGCTTCTGATGAATGGCTGCCATGCCACGTTTAAAAAAATTGCTCTTCTGCACAAGACTTTTTAGTAAAGGAGAATTATTAGACCCAAACAACAGTAAAACAAACCCAGCTTTTGCCTTTGCCAGAGGCCAGAGTGCTTGACAAATTGGATTGCAAAACTATTCAGAAACCAGAGCTCTTGATGCTCCGCTGCTAAAATGATAAATCTGATTAATTGACAGGAAATGATGACAGTCCCATCACATACACTAAACATCCCACAGTGTTGAAAGATTAAAAAAACAGATATGTACATTCATGTTTATGATGATATGAAACAAGAAAAACTATAGAAGATATGACAGGATTGGAATACACTGATAATTTCATTTGTGGCCAGCAATAATGGCTTAAAATGGCACAGATTTGAGAGATTAGAGCTAGGAAAACTCCATGGATGTGACTCTCTCTCTCTCTCTCTCTCTCTCTCTCTCTCTCTCTGTGTTGGGTGACACTGCAGCATTTCTGCTCATAGCTTTATCTGCCATGAAAAGGTGAAGCCATGAATGATCTCTCCAATTTAAAAGCACTCAGCCCTCACAATATATTTTGCATATATTCATGCAACAAAGATTCAATTTAAGAATATTATTCCGCAAACATTGCCTGAATTCTTTCCAGCATTAATAACAGATCATGGATGACAAATGTATTGAACAAGACAGTCAGAAATGGGGAAGAATTTTCATTTAATTAAAAAGCAAATAGTAAAAGATAAACGATAGAATTAATAAATGAAAGAAAAAAAACTAATTGAGAGAACTGCAGAAAGGATTCCACTAGAATGTGCATCCTCTCTTTGGTCTCTAATGACCTAATTTTCTGCTAATGAATTGCAAACATAAACTCTGAACACACAGAACATTCTTTGAGACCACATTGCTTCTTTATAATAGTTTTGGACCTCATCAGATTAGTGAATTAAATTAAGATGACTAGAGTGAATTACTGAAGAACTGAATGGGAAAAATAGGAACATATGTTGCTTAAATTAAAGCATGGAACCTTCATTAATTTGACTTACAAGTCAGTGGGACCTCTGTGCTGCCCACTCATAAATGAGGACACAAAGTCTGAAAGCACAATAAAAATGTGGGATTAAAAATCGAATTGAAATCTGATTCTGTGACTTTTAGGATTATGTAAAAAAATAAAAATAGACATTTATCAAACATTTGATCAAATATAAACAAAACTTTATCATTGACCATGTTAACTTGATAGCAGTTTGAGTGCATGCATTCATTAAATAAATAAAGGGACATACAAAATATTATCATTCCAAAACATTTTCTTTCTAAAAGGTAGTTTTTCAGTTCAACTTTTCACTATTAACTATTCACTTTTTATTATGATGATAAAATAATTTGTGATAAAATGTATGGAACAAAAAGCTTTTGGACCCCACTGTAGATACATAACAACAGTGACTACAAATACATCATCTTTCTGTGACAAAACCACTTTTGAAAATCAGCTTTCATTGAACTACCTCTGGCCATTTTTACTTTTTATTTTGACAGCAAACCTTCAATAGCAATAATAGCTAATTATAACTTCCCTCTACAGTGGAATCATTTTTCTTCAATTCAGCTCAGCAAGCTGCCTGCTCAGTGTCTTTATTAAGTGGCCGGCTGGATAAGAATTCAACCAGAGTAATGATCTGTGTATGTGGATAAACAGCATCTATTGACTCTGTAATAGGTAGCTTTCATGGGATGTGGTTCGATAATATTGAAATGAAGGGAGGAAGATCTGTTCCACAGAAAATTCTAAGAACTATCCACAATATTGGTCTCCAGCACCAGTTCCACCCATGTTAAAATACTCCCATCCTAGCTTAATATGCAGTGAGAACTTTAAGTAAAAAATTTGTAGGTAGAATCTCCCCACAAAATGTAAACACTGTGACTCTATGGTGCTATCAAACCTGCTGTTTGATAGAGCATCCCAAACAACCCAACACAGCAACATTGACACAACCAATGATGTGAAATTGGGGTGGGACTATCTATTTGTCCAACCAATAGCAAATGCAGTGTTCAGGAAACCTGTTTGAATTTTTTTTTGTGATGATATAGTGGCACTGTAATTACACACTTCAGCTTTATAACACAGCAAATGGTGATGGTACAACATAAACATTATAATAAATGTCAGCCAGTGTATCTTTTTTTTTTTTTAAATAAAGCAAATAAGTGCATCGTTCGGAGGAGTATCGGCAAAATCATTTTCATACAGAGTGATTTTTAAAGTGCTTTCATCTGTTGCATAACCAGAGTCACTTTCAGTGCTGCGGGTCACAGTGAACAGATCGCTTTTGGGGCGAGGACCCCTCATTAGCAAGGTGACAGCAAAAATAAACAGTGTACCTAACTGAATCTATGTTCTGTTCCATTTGCATAGTTCAAGCCAATCTGCACCATTAACCAACATAAGAGCGGTATGCTTTAAAAAGCCAGTCCTCCACCTGCAATGCCCTCGCAAGTCAGCAGCCATGCATCAATCAGGCAATGAGCTAATTTTGCGGGTCTCTCTTGGCGTCCACTGAATGTGACGTGCAGGTGGGCTAAAGCACTGTTTTAGGACACCACTCCATTTAGAGTGGCACACACAACAAAGCAGCAAAAAAATACCAAAATGTATTATTAGATCTCCCAGAGGACCAAGGCAAAAAGGGGAAATTAACTTCAGCAAGTACACTGTATCTAAATACATGTACTTTTATGCTCAGTATGCTACACAGTATGATGTATAGTAAGTCCATGGGAGGCTTCAGATAAAAAAATAAAATATATTTTTTTTGTTCCTCTTCAGAAAAATGTTTTGTTTGTTTAACAACGGCCAAGTAATTTGTTGACTTGTTGAAGATTAAAAACACACTGATCAAAGAACAATTCTGGACATGGTGGATGTAGTATGTTCGGGAATTTAATTACAGTATACCTGTACACACCTGATTATTGATAGTACATTCTTCATAAACATTCCAAAAGTATGTTCGGAAGTGACTGTCTCAGTCACTTTTCACTTTCATACAATTGCAAAAAGATGCTAGTAAATGGTGACTGAGGCTTATATTCTGCCTACCATCTCCTTTTGTGTTGCACAGAGGAAAGAAAGTCATATAGGTTAGGATAAAACAACTTGTAGATGACAGAGCATTCACCTACATTACAATCCTAATCTGCAAGTAATAAGATGTAAAGTCGAGTCCTGTCTCCACCACCCTCATCAGCAGCATGTGAAAGAGAGTGTTTTAAATCTAATAGGGGAGCTGAGGGTTGAATTTGGGGTATTAGCAGGTGTAGTTAACATCAGCAGTGTGCGGCAGGCAGGGAAAGTTGCCGTTGTGCTAGTGTTTCTCGTGTCATTAGTCTGAGATGGCTCTAATGGCTGTACCGCTGGAGAGCCTCTTCAGAGCGACGCTGGCAGAGCAGTGCTCTTTTCGCACACTGACACACTAAGAAACAGAGAGCAGCACGCAGCGTGTTGTATGTAAATTCCGGCTCATTTATGGCATTATCTGAAGGAGGGATATTGTCACTCTGCTCTAATGTTAATGTTCGCATCCCTGCTGCATAAGAGAGGGAAAGAGAGTGAGAAATGGAGGGACAGTTCAGCATGCATAAGATATATATCATCTAACTCACAATAGCAGTTCTGCATATGAAAACAGAGTAGAGGAAGGGAGGAATGAAAGAGAAAAAATAAAATGGGTGATGTGGAGAGAAAGGTGGAAGGAGGAGAAGAGAAAAAGAGAGCAAGAAAGGGAAAACAAGAACCAGAAATATGCACTTTTTTTCTGAGCAAAATAAAGCGATGTCTCTATTAAACAATAGCCAGGTTGGTACATTTGACTAGCTCAGCCATTTGAAACACCCTGAAGAGACGAGAGTGAGAAGACAACATTGCAAGAGTGTGACGACTGATAAAAGACAGTATAAGCACAAGCTTATAGTGGTGCACATAATTTAAAACATAACATTATTGAAATTTCAACATATCTACTAGGTCAAAGTTGACATGCATTCTCAATCTCATCATAAAATGAGCACATCAATTCTATCTATTTTTACATAGATGCTGTGGAGATTTTCATGTCCCCATCATATATTTTGTAACATCTTAAATAATAATAAAAAAATATGTATTTATACATTATTATTATTATTATTATTATTTATACATATATAAATAGTATTAGAAATATTAAACACACTAACTGTTTTAAGATAGAAATCAGATAAATTTAAACACCACAATTAAGTGTCATGTTTAAATTCCTCCAGGAAATGACTCATTTAGAGTGAAAACAACAGTATTGGAAATGGATTTAATGAATACTGTGATGTTTTGAGGTATTAGTTAGCTTGTCTCACTCTAAAACATTCTATCATGTTTTATAAAATTACAGAAAAATCAATAATAGAAACAAAATTCTCAAAAGATGATTAAACAATATTTAAATGGAATATAAGTTCACTGCCTCATGTAATATAACTTAGTCCCTTACTGTGCAATTACTAATTTTAGCTGTGTATTTTCCATCCTATTAGGCATTCAGTTAATTATCTTAGCATTGTGAAAATTTGCTATTGGTTCAAAATTGTTTCTCCATATGTTTTTTCCTATATTCAATTTGCATTGTTTAAAATTCAGAGAATGCCATACAATTTTCTGTTATACAATCCAAATATCAAATGACCACATATGGAATGATACAGCTTGTGTGTCTGTTAGCGTTTAATGCAGGGCCACCACTGGCCAAATTGATGCCCAACGCAGAGATCCAGTTGGACGTGGGGGGGCTTCGTGTGATATGAGCGCAAAGCGATCATCTGTGTTCCGCAACTGTTTTCGGGTCCTTGAATAACATATAACGTGAGAGTAAGGGCAGCCGGTAAGACAGTGCCCCCCTAGGGAGTTGGTGCCCTACGCAGACTGTGCAGTCTGCTTATAGGAAGCGGCGGTACTGGTTTAATGTGAACAAGGAATACAAGAAATTTCATCAGCCACACCTGCCTCCAATGTTGATATGTAAACCACAGCATCACATACAGTCAAAAACCACTTTGTCATGATGAAATAACTAAAGTAAGTCACATAAGCATACTGCACTCCCAGCCAGTGTCTCTCACCAGGCATAATAAGCTTCAATTACCCGTGGCTCTCTCATTCTTTAAAGACAGCAGCTGCACTTTGCTAGCCCACAGTAAACACTAACAAAGAGAAATATTAGAGTCCTGTTTATTTATAAACCTGTTAATTATGAGTCACTTGATGAAAACGGCTTTCTCAGCAGTGCAGTTTCTGAACAAACAGTGTGCATCAAGGAAAGATATCTAGTTAGCCTCTGTGACTTAAAGTCAATTTCAATCAAACGAGACTGCCGTGTGTGTAAATTAAATCTAAGATGTCATCAATTTCCCTAAACTTCAATCTAATGCTCTGCCTTCATGTGTTGGTGATTGATTGTTTTTGTCAGTTTATGAACGATGGTGCCTGTTTCCATATGAGGGTGAGGGCTCACGCAGGGCATAGCCTGCGACCCACTCGCTGTCTGATGCCCTAATGACAGGCATAGCAGTGCCCTGCCATAATTGGAAAAGGTTATGGATAGATGGTGCACAGTTCAAATGAAAAGAGTTGCTGTGATGTATCCTTAACTTCTTTAGCCACAATTTCTCAGTGGATTTGAATATACATGACAAAATGTAAAGATGTGCTTCTTTCATAATTATTAACCTTGTAGCTTTATGACCTCATATTAATTGAGATTACATGAAAAAAATGTTTTTAAAAATGTATTTATCTCAGTGAAGAACCATTTAAATTAACTAGTGAATGTTAAAAATTGTTTAAAAAAAAAAAAGAAAGACATCTAAACTCTTAAAGTTGATAGAAAAAAGTATATAGACACATTATGCATCAACAAGGGTTAATTGAGAAGCATTCTGATAAGTTGACATTGGTGTTGTTGTTTAAAATATATTTTATTGTTTTTCCAAATGGCTACATCAATGCCATTCCATTGTAGTTTAACATAAACTTGAATAATTTTCTATAATGGAAGAATATACGCAAAATTATAAATGTTAAAGCTTTAGTGTGCCATTTTACCTGCATCCACACTACCCATGTTTGTCTGCTTATGAACATACATCATGTTTCATAAAGCACACTTCCCTAAAGCATTCTTCGCAGAGAGTAACACCGAAGGGTCGGTGAGCCTTTCTCTATCACCAAAGTCCCCAGCTTCCTCCATTACAACTGCAAATCAGATACACTGTTTCTCTGCCTCCAGTTCTGTCCTGAAATATCACATGGATGTGTGAAAAGGATCTGTGAGTATACATATATTTTAACAGCATTTTCATTCACAGCTGCTCAAACAGGCCATGGTGTGTTCTCTTGGTTACAGCCATGGCCTCTCTCCTCACCTCAAGTATCCTGGGCTCGTGCTCTGCCGTGCTGCAGTGCAGATTGCAGGCCGGGCTTGTCTGACTAGATAAAAGATTGCACAGGATTGATGCAGGGGGGACGATAGCCCCTGTGACACGTGCACTGTTCTCCACTCTCTCTCTCATTGCCTTCCTGAAACACCCTGTGCCTTCACTCATTTACATAACAGACTTCTGACACCTTTACTTTATTCATCAATCACAGCGCTTCTCTCCCAGTCTACCTTTTGTCTGAGCATGTCTGTGCTCCATCAGGACCTGCACAAAAGATTAATTTAACAGTTTTTTGCCCTCCCTACTTCCCCCTCTCCATAATCCTGTGCTTTTTTTTAAAAACCCTCCCTTCTCATTCTTTCATTTCAAAGGTACAAAGCTCATGAAATGACAGTTGCTAGATAATGAAAACAACAATGCAAGCAATTTTTACTCTTGCAGGTCGCATCGCTGGATTTTCTCGTACCCTTTCTTTCCCACTTTCTCCTCCTCCTCTCCCATTTCTGCTGAGGCGCTGCCATCTGTCTAAGGTTCACACCACCGTCCCGCTCTTTAATCTGCATGCTGGCAGGACTGGGCCCATCTCACTGAATTCATCTATGTCTCTCTCCACAACACCTTACACTAATCTTTAGCTTTTCAACATACTTCTGAATTATTTATCTGCACTGTAAAGCCTGATGTGCTATGCACTTAAACAATGTAGTTATATTGACTTTAATTTCACAATTAGTACTCACAAAATGCTGTAGATAAGTTCTGTATTATATGGTTTGAAAATACAAATGTACTTATTTTTGTGAGTCAATAACAAGCAAATTCAACAATGTAGGTTTTAGAAGACTTCTGTTTCCCACACTTCTTATTGGTTAATAAGCCAGACTTGTCAGAGTTAAGCAGTTCGATCAGACTGATCTAACAGTGAATTTGGAAACAGGAGGCTGACATTTCATGAGCTAAACTCGAAATGTACTTGGGTCAATGACGTGATGCTATTTTTAATTTGTTTTGTCCAGATCTATTATAAAAAAAATATATATATAATTAAATTTAAACAATTACTTGGATAGACAAGTTCTATATGTTTTAAATTCCTGAGTTCACGTTAATTAGATTTTTTTTTCCTTTTTTTTCTGGGGGTTAAAGTAAATAACTAAAAAAATCTGTTATTCTGTTAAACAATTACAGTCTCATTGAAAGCTGAAATTCTTAAACAAAATGCGTAATAAGTAGTGCAGAACAATATTTTACTTACATTGCTTAAAAATAAACTGTGATGTTTTTAAAGATATATTTGATATTTAAAAAAAACTTCACGTGATGTAACAATATGAAGGTAACCATGATGTTTATGTTGCCATAAAAAACAGAGGACCCATTTGGACCCTCAAGACGTGTGTAAAGTTAAAAATAAATAAATAAATATTTAGAAATTTTTACGAAAATATATTTAGCTAAAGCCATGTGGTGTAACCCTGAGAAAACGTCTCGGGTTATGACAATAACCCTTGTTCCCTGAGAAGGGAACTCGCACTGCGTCGTTGAAAACGACTCTTTGGGGAACGCTCCTTAGCGTGCGCCTCTGAATTATGAATGAAACTATTCCAATCTTGATTGGTGTTGCGTCATGACGTAACATGTGACGGCATAACCGGATGCATAAAAGTGACGCCGGCACACAAACACATTAGCCTAGCGATGAAGCAAGCCGCTCTCAGGCATTGAGGGGCGTGGCAGGACGACGCAGTGTCTCGTTCCTTCTCAGGGAACAAGGGTTATAGTCATAACTCGAGACGTTCCCTTCCGAGGGAACTCGCACTGCATCGTTGAAAACGACTCTTTGGGGAACGAATGCCCACTAGGCCACGCGCCGAAAAAGGCCTGCCCTTGAGTGAAACTGAACTCAGGCACTCAGCTAGGACGAGAGCACACGTGCGCCAGGCGTACTAGGGAGGTGCAGAAAACCTGATGAAAGTGTGCGGGGTAGCCCAACCGGCTGCCTCACAGATCTCCTGGAGGGGCACTCCCGATAAGAGAGCCCTAGAGGACGCCATGCCTCTAGTTGAATGAGCCCTTATGGCCAAAGGTGAAGGCAAATTGCGCACCTTATAGGCCGAGATAATAGCCTGAACAATCCAATTACTAATGGTTTGTTTCGAAGCAGGGAGCCCCTTCTTAGGTGACCCAAAACACACTAACAGTTGGTCCGACCTCCTCCAAGAAGAGGACCTCTCGAGGTAAACGCTCAAAGCTCTGACAGGGCAGAGCAAATGGAGCCTCTCTTCTTCTGCCGACACATGAGGTGAAGGATGAATGCCTGCGGGACCGTAGACGTGCCGTGTTAGAAGGCACCTTAGTCACAAAGCCAGGTCTCGGGTGCAGAATGGCTTTAACTCCGCCAGGGGCAAACTCCAAGCAAGCTGGTGTTACTGCCAGGGCTTGAAGAGCTCCCACCTTCTTTAGAGAGGTAATAGCTAAGAGAAAAGCCATCTTGAACGTCAGGTCCTTGGGCGAGGCCGACTGAAGGGGTTCGAAGGGGGCCAGGGATAACCCTTCGAGAACCACCGCCAGGTCCCAGGCAGGAACCCTGGACCTGGTTGTCGGTCTCATCCTCCATGTACCATGGAGAAAACGAATGACCAGCTGGTGCCTCCCCAGAGGCCCAGCACTCAATGGTGCATGGAAAGCCGCAATGGCAGCCACGTACACCTTAAGTGTGGAAGGGAGAGACCACAGAGAAACGATCTTGAAGAAACTCCAGAACTGAAGCCACCGGGCAGTTAACTGGATCTACTTCATGCTCTCTACACCAAGTGGAGAACACATTCCACTTGAGGCCATATAATCTCCTAGTAGATGGAGCCCTAGAGTTAAGTATGGTTTCAACCACCCCCGCTGATAGACCAGCATTTAGGTACTGAACCCCCTCAGGGGCCAGACCCACAGTTTCCACAGCTCTGGACGAGGGTGGAAAACTGTGCCCCCTGCCTGAGACAACAGATCCCTCCTCAGAGGAATCTGCCATGGCGGAGCTATCAGGAGTGAGATTATGTCTGAGAACCATACTCGGGCTGGCCACATCGGGGCAACCAGAAGTAGACTGATGCCCTCTTGGTGGACCCTTTCCAGGACTCCCGGGAGCAGAGCGATCGGGGGAAATGCGTACAGGCGAAGCCTCGGCCAGGCCTGTACCATGGCATCCAACCCCAGTGGGGCTGGATGTGAGAGGGAGAACCAAAATGGACAGTGGGACGTCTCTCGAGACGCGAATAGATCCACTTCCGATGGTCCAAATTTGCCCCATATCAACTTCACCACCTCTGGATGAAGTCTCCATTCCCCGGGCCTCAGCCCCTGCCTCGACAGGATGTCTGCTCCCTGATTCTGAACCCCCAGAACATACATGCTCTGATAGACAGTATTTTCCCTTGGGACCAAAGAAATTATCTGATGCGCCGGTCTGCACAGAGGGCGCGATCTGAGTCCCCCTTGTCGGTTCAGATAAGCTACCACTGATGTATTGTCCGAACGTACTAGGACATGGTAACCTTAGATGTCTGGAAGGAAGCTCCTCAGAGCCCTGAACACAGCCAACATCTCTAGACAGTTTATGTGCCAAGAATTATGATGGTCCTGCCACAGACCCCTGGCAAAGCGGCCGTCCATGACCGCGCCCCAGCCAGTGAGGGAGGCGTCTGTCGAAACGGTTTTCTGGCGACATGACGCTCCCAACACTGGCCCTTGGGACAGGAACCAAGGTTTCTTCCATATTAGCAGAGAACGAAGGCATCTGCGCCTTACTCTGATTTTACGAAATGGATTCCCCTTGGGGGAAAAAACCCCTTGGCTTTCAGCCACCACTGGAGGGGCCTCATGTGTAGAAGGCCCAAAGGTATAAAGTTGGATGCTGCTGCCATGAGGCCCAGCAGTCTTAGAAACTGCTTTACAGTGATGGCCTGGCCTAGCTTTAACCCGGACACCATCGCCAGAACGGACTCGATACGTGCAGGAGACATGCGTGCCTGCATCGTAACCGAGTTCCACACAACACCCAGAAACGTTGTGCACTGGGATGGTTGTAACACACTCTTTTTTGTGTTGAGTCTCAACCCCAAACTTCGAATGTGGCCAAGGACGACATCTCGATGCCGAACCGCCATTTCTCGAGACTGGGCCAGAATGTGCCAATCGACGATATAATTCAGTATGCGGATGCCCTGAAGTCTCAGAGGAGCAGGAGCTGCATCCATACATTTGGTGAATGTGCGGGGAGAGAGTGCTAGGCCGAATGGAAGAACCCGATATTGGTAAGCTTCGCCCCCGAAAGCAAACCTCAGGAACCTCCTGTGACATGGAAGGATGGATACATGAAAATAGGCGTCTTTTAGATCTATCGTGACAAACCAGTCCTCGGATCTGATCTGGCTCACGATGGCAGGAATATAAGCATTTTGAACCTGAACCTCCTCAAAGGCCGGTTCAAAACTCTGAGATCTAAAATCGGCCTCAACCCCCCATCCTTTTTTGGAACTATAAAGTACCGGCTGTAAAATCCGGACTCCCTGTCTGAATGAGGAACACGTTCTATGGCCTCCTTTAGCAGCAGAGATTGCACTTCTTGTTCCATCACCTGAGCCTGCTCCGGAACCACTGTAGTCTGCATCACCCCAGAGAATTTGGGGGGGCGGTGCCCAAACTGCAGTCTGTACCCTGATTTTATTATATGCAGGACCCATGCAGATATGTTGGGAAGATGATTCCATGCCTCTACAAAATCTACTAAGGGAACCAGCCTCTCGAGGCTGGTCTCGGGTGTTTTTCGAGCACCGTTCTCGACTTCCTGAAGCGAGAGACTGGCAGGATTTAGTCGATACGGTTCTTGTGACCACAATTGATGCTCGTTTTCTTTTTAATTTATTTATTTATATATATTTTTTTTTGACACGAACGGCACGGCGTGCGTCCGCTGGAAATTGATGTGGCCCGAGGCGTCAGAGACGGCGGGAACCGACACCGATTTCCTGAGGACTCTGCTGCGAGAGCAACCTCGGTTGCTCTGCAGCGGGGGGACAGCCCTCCGAGGTTCTACCACCTTGGTAGGACCTCCTTCCCGAAGCTTCCACTAAGGGAACCAGCCTCTCGAGGCTGGTCTCGGGTGTTTCCCGAGCACTGTTCTCGACTTCCTGAAGCGAGAGACCGGCAGGATTTAGTCGATACGGTTCTTGTGACCACAATGGATACTTTTATTTATTTATTTTTTTTTTAATTAATTTTTTTTTAAATTTTTTTTTTACATGAACGGCACGGTGTGCGTTCGCTGGAAATTGATGTGGCCCGAAGCGTCAGAGAAGGCGGGAAACCGACACCGATTCCCTGAGGATGCCGCTGCGAGAACAACCTCGGTTGCTCTGCAGCGGGGGGGAACTCTGTGGTGCGAGGAGCTGACTGATGGCTGGGGCTGATCTGCTTGCCCTACTCGATTTAGACTTACCTTACGGGGGAAGCATCAAGCAGAAAAGATCTAACCTTTTCCTTTATCCCCGATAAATTCAGCCACAGATGCCTCTCTGTGGCCACCATAGCTGCCATAGAGTGGCCAATAGCCATTGAATGCAGGCAAGAACCAGCCCGACCTGCCGCCATGTAAGCCCTACTTATTAAAGCAGATGTATCCCTGCAGGGCTTACTAGGCAGCGCCGGGGTTTTAGCCCATATCCCGTGCCCCCAAAACATCGTCTGTAATCACCACACTGGGGCTGGAGACACGGGACGAATGCGGTTTACCCCACGATCTCGAGATATATATATATTTTTTTTCTGTGGAGATCGGGGAAAAACGGCAAACCCCGACGCTGGGGTTGTGATCTGTGCCGCAGGAAACGCTCATCTAATTTGTCTTTCAACTTGCGTTTCCTGCTCATTTTGTGGCCAGCTGATATCAGGTCTGGCCACGGCACGCGTCACAACCTCAATCAGCTCCTCATAAGCTTGGCCGTAAACTGGCGTGCTTGACTCACGGTCGTCCGCATCAATGATGAGCATATCCACTTCCTCGGAAGCAGAGAGCTCAAGCATTGGGACCTGATCGTGGGCAGAAGAAGCCGCGACGCGGGCTTCTGCACCACTCACAGTAGGTTCGGGATCCTCAAACGAAGAATGAGAAAGTGCCGCAGCAGTCTCATTCTCATCTGCAAGATCCCGCTGCGAACCCCACGATCTCAACCGCCGCGCTGCCTCAACAGACGCGGGACCAGATCCGTGGGGAACGCGAGCCTGACCGTGATCATCAAAGCACGCCAACCGGGAGCGCAGCAATCTCATGGGTAGTGCTTCACAACTTTTACAGGCAGATCCCTCGAGAGCTGCCTGTGCGTGCTGCGCTCCCAAACAATTCACACATAAAGCGTGCGTGTCCCTACCCGTAATGAAACGAGGGCAGGGGTGCACGCACTTCATGAACTGTTGGGTGACCATAATATTTTTAAATCAGACAAACAACACCAAATAAGACAAACAATACACATAGAGCGCTTGCTGAAGAGCGAAAGCTGATGTGTTTGTGTGCCGGCGTCACTTTTATGCATCCGGTTATGCCGTCACATGTTACGTCATGACGCAACACCAATCAAGATTGGAATAGTTTCATTCATAATTCAGAGGCGCACGCTAAGGAGCAATCCCCAAAGAGTCGTTTTCAACGACGCAGTGCGAGTTCCTTAGAAGGGAACTTCCTTATATTCTTTACTCAAAAATGTTTAAAAAAATGTATTTATTCTTTTTTACCTTGACATTTTTTATTTATTTTTTTATTAATGATTAAGTTGTGTACACACATATATTCAAGGTGCAAGAAAATAACTTTAATACATTTTACTTGATGGTTACACCACATTACATTTTTAAATGTTTTTTTGTAGAAACTACTCTAAAAGTGAAAGGTAAAGGGTGACTGAGGCTGCCATTCTGCCAAACATCAGTTAGTAAATTGCGACAGAATTTTCAGATGAACTATCCCTTTAATAATGGACAGAATAATATTTCAGTTCTTCACCTCGACAGTGAGTGTAAGGCCTTGCTTTATGCAAGTGTGTGTAAAAATAGAGTGGGGAACATTATGAAAATGGCGAGTTTATTTAATAAAGGAGTATCACTATTTTAAATGGTTCACATCTGCTTGTGAGTGTTGTTGCTTGCAGTAATGGGTCACTGGATGCCTTTGGGCAGGGCATGGACATTAGCTCCACAGGACAGCAAGGGCAAACAGCCTCATCCAACACCTGGACTTATTTAACAGGATAATTACCTTTGTGTGACTCTTCTGCTCTAGATAACTAACAATGTTAAAGGTTTAAAATTTTTTTTTAAAAAATAAAAATAATTTTCTTTCTAGTTTCAATGACATTTGTACAGAAAAATAAGCATAATTACGAAACATATGTTTTTGCTAAAGCTCAGATGGACATTCTTTGCAGATACAGTTCACCAGGTTTTGGAAACAGCTTTTAAAAAATAGTTCAATGGAGATTAAATATAAAACATCTCTCTCTCTCTCTCTCTCTCTCTCTCTCTCTCTCTCTCTCTCTCTCTCTCTGAGGAGAGGTTTGGGCATCTGAGGGTTCCCACGTGGAGAGGGTGACTTATTGGGCTTTTTCTGTCTAATACTATAATTTTATTTTCTTTTTTTTCGGTTTCTATAATTTAAAAAAAAAAAAAAAAAAAAAAAGTTCTTTAATTCCATTTGTGTGAGGTACTTGTGGAGTTTTGTTTGGGATCAGGATGGCGTCCCTCTTCGTAGGGGTAGCGCCACCTGTTTCCCTTCGATCATGGCGTCAGGTGTGTTCCTGTAACCGGTGTGACTGTGGAGGATGTGCTAATGGCTGTTGGAGAGGAGATCGGGCATGAGAATATTGCATCGGCTTCACGCATGAATAAAGCCGTGGTCGTTTTTGTGAAGGAAGAGATTCAAGTTAGTCAGCCTGATAACTAATGGAATTGTGGTAAGTGGAGAATTTGTTATTGTTTCACGCTTGTTGCGCCAACTACTAAGGTAACCGTATCCAACATACCTCCATTTATTCCGAATGATGAAATTGAGCGAGGGCTTTCACGTTACGGAAAATTTGCTAGCGCGATAAAACGCTACCACTCGGCTGTAAAAATGAAGCATTAAGACATGTAATGTCTTTCAGAAGACAGGTGTTCATGTTTTTGAATGAACCAAATTTAGACGTGTCTTTTAGAGTGCTGTACGAAGGAAAGGCATATATGATTTATGCTAACACGGGAAGCATGAAATGCTTTGAGTGTGGGGATGTTGGTCATAAGAGACTAGCATGCCCACATAAAGCTGGGAGTAGCGGGACTAGTGTGGCGAGCGCCGGGACTAGTGTGGCGGCGCCGGGCGAGTGTGGCGGCGCCGGGCCGAGTGCTGCGGTGTTGGCGAAGGCCTCAGAGGACGCCGCTGCCTCGAGTTGTGGAGGAGCTGGATGCTCGAAGTTGTTGAAAAGGCTGAAAGCGTTACTGATAACGGTCAAAATGAGAAAGTGGTTGCTGAAACAGAATCAAGTGATAATTGTGAAATGAACGATGATCTGAGTGACCAGATTTATGGTGAAGTGGCCAGTGTTAATGTTGATGCATCAAGGGATGAAGAAAGTTGTGATACAGAGTTAAAAGATGATGATACGCTTTCCGAGTTTTCTGATATGGGCTCACAGATAGTAGGAGAGGTGTACACTTTACAAGAGATAAATGACTTCCTAGATTCGACTTTTGGTAAGACTGTTGATGTGACAGTTTTTTTCCGGACTCCGAGAAATTTATTGCGACAGTGTTGTCGTTGCATAGAACGGTTAGCTATGAGTCTTTGGATAAGAAGAAAAGATTTAGACTGAAGAAGATGGTAACAAAACTGCGAAAAGATATTTGTTTCTCAAAGACATCAAGATGAATAAATCTCACGTGGTGGCGTTTATACTTTGCTGTTTTTTTCTGTCTCTCCCCACTCTATATCTCTTTTCTTACATGGATAGTTTGAGGGTGGGTTCTCTAAATATTAATGGGGAAGAGACAGGGGTAAATTAGCAGTGGTTTCAGAATTTCTTAAATTTAAAAAGATCAATGTTTCTTTTTACAAGAAACACATACAAATAAGGATAATGAAATTGAATGGGGTATGTGGTGGAAAGGCAAGTTTGTTTTGAGCCATGGGACATTTAATAGTGCAGGAGTGGCTATTTTATTTTCTGCAAACATGAATGTTAACATTTTAAATGTGGAACAGATTGTTGAAGGTAGAGTATTGTTAATAGAAATTGAGTATGAGGGAAATAGTTTTGTGTTTGTTAATGTCTATGCCCCCAATAGTGGTCCTGAACGACAAGATATTTTTTGAAATTGAGAAATGCCATCCAGAAGTATGATGATAGTGTGTGTCTTGTAATTGGAGGGGACTGGAATTGCACAACAGATTTTACAGTGGATAGAAATGGGGAAGAGCCTCATAGTCAATCAAGTAGCACACTGTTAAAAGTTATGCATGAGTTTCAATTAACAGATGTATGGAGAACAAGAAATATCGGGGTGAAACAGTATACGTGGTTGAAAATGTGTGACAATAGATTTTGGGGTGCAAGATTGGATCGGTTTTATATGACGGAAATGTGGAATAATAGAGTAATTGATGCTTGTATTTTTCCAAACGGGTTTTCAGACCACCATATGATCACGTTGGTTTTAAATGTAAAGAAGACATTAAGATCTAATTATTACTGGCATTTGAATGTTAAATTATTACATGATGCTTTTTTCTGTGAGAGTTTTAAAGTGTTTTGGAGTGAATGGAAGTTGAAGAAGCTTTTGTTTGAGAATCTTTGTCAATGGTGGGATGTGGGAAAGGCGAATATAAGATTATTTTGTCAGAATTATGCTTTTCATACATCAACTTTTGTCAAAACAACAGTAAAAACTCTACAAAAGGACATTGAGTTGTTGGAAAAAAATCTTGTAACTAATAATGAAGGTGTACATTGTGATGGTTTGAAAAAGAAAAAACAAGAGCTGAATTCTTTTTTACAAGAGCAGGCCAAAGGAGCACTGATACTGGGCAAGATTTTGCACTATCAAAGATATGGATGCTCCAAGTGCTTTCTTTTTAATCTTGAAAAAAATATACTAATCAAAAACAGATGTGTCATCTTCGCCGTCAGGATGGATCAGTAACATCAAATCCAGTTGAAATGAGAAAGTTGTCAAGAGATTTTTATAAACAATTATACAGTGCTGAGAGCTGTGATACTGAGAGTGTTCATGATTTGCTTAAGGAATTACCTCAGCTTGGGGATGAACAGAAAAAGGCTCTGGACAATTTGATCACTTTTAAAGAACTTACAGAAGCAATGCGTCAGTTGCATATTGGCCGTTCCCTGGAATTGATGGACTACCTATAGACTTTTATCAACAGTTCTGGGAAATAATTGGACAAGATTTTTACGAAGTGTTGCTGGACTGCATTAGAAGTGAAACCCTTCCCATAAGTTGTCGTAGAGCAGTCTTGTCGCTGCTTCCAAAGAAAGGGGACTTGGGACTTCTCAAAAACTGGAGACCAGTATCTTTATTATGTTCTGATTACAAAATATTTTCCAAATGCTTATCAAATAGATTTAAACACTGTTTAGACTTGTTGGTTCATAATGATCAAACGTATTGTATAGCTGAAAGATCTATAATGGATAATCTTTTTCTATTACGGGATATAATTAATATCAATAATTTTTATCATGTTGATCTTGGAATTCTCTCCTTAGATCAAGAAAAAGCTTTTGATCGGGTTGACCATCAATATCTTTTAATGTGTTAAAGTATTTTGGGTTTGGTGACAGATTTATATCCTATATTCGGTTGTTGTATTGTAATGTTTCTGTTATGGTGAAAGCAGGTGGTGGGCTAAGTGAACCAATACCTGTGTCGAGAGGCATTAGACAAGGATGTCCACTTTCTGGGCAATTATACAGTTTGGTTATCGAACCTTTGTTGTGCAGATTGAGGAGGAATCTTGAAGGATTTGTAATTCCTAATTCAAATGATAATTTTAAGTTTTTTTATCTGCATGTATGCAGATGACATTAGTGTTTTTATCACAAGTCAAAAGGATATTACAACCTTAAACCAAACTATTGAAATCTATGAAAAAGCCTCTTCTGCTAGAGTTAATTGGTCTAAAAGTGAAGGGTATATTATTGGTAGGTGGGAAGGTTTTGGGTTTCCTCAACTCCCGGGTGGGTTACAGTGGAGACAGGACGGATTGAAAACACTAGGAGTTTTTTGGGGAACGACCAATTTCAAAAGAAAAATTGGGAGGGTCTGCTGGAGAAGGTATCTGCTAAATTGTCGAAATGGAAATGGCTATTGCCACAATTGTCCTATAGGGGAGAGCTCTGGTTGTCAATAATCTCGCTGCATCTATGTTGTGGCACAGGACTATAACTATGGAGCCTCCTGAAGAGCTAATTTCTATGATACAAAGGACATTTGTTAATTTTTTCTGGAGTGGACAGCACTGGATCCGTGCAGCTGCACTTTACTTACCAGTTCAAGAGGGCGGTCAAGGCTTGGTAGATGTGAGGAGTCGGATCCGGGCTTTTAGGATTCAAGCTGTGCAGAGACTTCTCTACAAAACAGATGTGGTGTGGGCCAAAACTGCAAGTGTGTTTTTGAAGCGGGCAGGAGGACTTGGATTTGATAGACACTTGTTTTTAATGAGACTTGAGGAAGTAAGCCTGTCAGAGCTTCCACCTTTTTATAAGTCTATGCTGCAGACATGGAGAACTGTTTTAAGAGTGGAGCGAGATATGGGTGACCAAGGACATTGGACTCCAGAGGAACCGTTGTTTTTCAACCCAATGGTCCAGACTAGACTGTTGTCCTCCGTGAGCGTGAGGAGATGTTTGTTGAGGAATGGTGTTCAGAAACTTGGACATCTCCTGGATGAAAGGGGCTGGAAATCCATTGAGGCACTTCAAGAGCTGACGGGGTTAAAGTCCTTGCGTCTTGTTTCAAAATTGAAAGAAGAAATCTGTAATGCACTTCCAAGCAGCTGTAGGACTTGGATAGGACTGAGACAAACACAGGACATGAGAACTGGTCAAGATTTCCCAGAATTAAACATTTCACCTGTCATAAATGAAGAAGAGGAAGGTGAAGTTGCAGACTCGATTTTATCTTTTAAGACCCCTCAGCTGGACCATTTTAAAAAGGTGTCTAAGAAAGCAATATACTGCACTACAGTTAAAGTCACACATCGAGATTCATTGAAGAGGCAAAAAGCTTCTAGATGGCCAGAACTGTTACAACCAGACTTTCTCGTGCGGGACAGGTGGCGGACCCTGTATAAACCCCTGTAGAGAAGCGCAGCGCTGATCTACAGTGGCGGATTATTCACGGGGCCATAGCTACGGACCGACATGTGGCACACCTGAATCCGGCAGTAGTTGGGGAATGTAGATTTTGTGGGGAGCAGGAGGATCTAGAACATTTGTTTTTAAGGTGTAACAGATTACAAGAGCTTTTTGTTTTGCTTAAGACTTGGTTTAGAAGTTTTAATGAGGTTTTTTCCGATAAAGTGTTTATTGGGGAATGAAGTATAGTTTTTCAATGAGGAGGAAAATATGTTTATTAAATTATTTGATGGGAACAGCTAAACTTGCAATTTGGAAAACAAGAAAGAACAAAGGTTTGCAACTTGCTACAATAGATTCTGAAATGATGTTTAGAGGGTTGGTAGAGGGAAGACTGAAAATCGAATTAAGCTTATTATAGACTTACAAATAATGTGGTTTTTTTTGTGATGTATGGTGTTTTAATGAGGTACTATGTATAGTACAAAATGATCAGCTGATTGTGAATTTTTAATTAAGTAATTTATTTTTATTTTTTAATTTATTATTTTTTAATAATTGCCAGTAATGTAACGTGATTTAAGGTTCAAAGAATAATAAAGTGCTTGTTAACCTCTCTCTCTCTCTCTCTCTCTCTCTCTCTCTCTCTCTCTCTCTCTCTCTCTCTTTCTCTCTCTCTCTCTCTCTTTCTCTTGCTTGAAACTTTGAATCCTGTTTGTGGGCCCTGAGCATTTTCTTGTTCCTGACTCTGTTCTTTTCTCTCTGTATTCACATTGTTCTTACTTATTCCCTTTTGTTCCCCCTTTCCTCATCCTGTCTCTTTATCTCCCTCTTTGCACCTCTCCTCTTTCCCCTCTCTCTTTCTGGGTGGAAAATTATCACTCTACACCCACTGCAGGTGGCGCAGGGAGGGAAGAGATGAAGCTAGTGTCTTGATTTATCAGAGCCTGTCAGCCCCTCTGAGGATTGGAGTCTATGGGAGGGTGGTGTCTCCTCCTTGGCCCTTTGGCTGGCTTTAAGGCAGACCCCATCTCTCATTAGGAGAGAGCTGCGGTTCTACTTGAAAGTGACATTCAAACTCCCCTCTCCTCACACAAATGCATAGAGATGACAGCCCCTTGCCTCTTTTCAGGCCCAGGAAAACATCAATTTATTACATTAGCTTTGGCAGATATCCATATGATACCTATATGACACAAATAACACAACCTCTTTCCATTATAATCACACACATACTCACTCACTCACTCCTCACACTCTTCCTGTCGTTTCCTTCAACACCTCGTTCAGCAGCCCGCCCTCTCTTCTCCAACACCTCCTTATGGCTGTCACCCTCGCTCCAACCAAACATTTTGTTTGCTTGTTGGGATTTTAATTTACAATTAGCTCATGTGAGCATGTAATACAGTTGGGACAAACCAGTATGGAGTCTCACAATAATTTCCATATTTGTGATCCAATTACTGTTGTTATTGTTGAAAAATCACAATTAACACTATCAATGCCAAAATGCTTTATCAAAAATTGACTAATGTTTATGTTTTTAAATAATTAATGTATAATTGAATAATTAAAATGTGCCGCATTTCATAATGCATGGTCCATATTTAACAGAAATATATTTATAAATTGTGGTGACAATAACAGCTTTACAAAATGGTTCTATACGTTAACATTTATTAATGCTTTAAGTGTCATGAACTAACAATGCAAATTTTTTTCAGTATTGACTAAACTTGCTTAATAAATTGCTTGTTCGTGTTGGTACATTATGCATTTCTAAAGTTAACGTATACAAATTATAATGTTAAAAATTAATTTGTTTATGTAGAAATTAGCATTAACTTAACATTAACAATAATTAATAAATGCTTTACTCTTAGTTTTTCCATTTTTAGTTCATGCAAACTATTGTGTAAGCTAATATTATCGTATACAACCTTATTATAAAGTGTTATCGAAATCATACAGATTTTACTCACTGATCATACCAATGATGATTTGTCAATTCCTAAATGGAAAGCACAGGGCATTTAAGAAAAGCAAAAAGCATACAGTATAATAAGAAATATCCATATCAAACATTCAAGTTGCCATGCATGAAGTGATTCAAATTTTATGTTTTTTAAAGTAAAATGGGTTCTGCACACTGAACCACATATTCTCAGGCTGAACTGTTAGTGGTGTTGACTAATTAGCCAGTAATAATTATACTGGAAATCAGTCTCCATTACTGAATATAATAGGAATGTAATATTCACTTGAAATACCCAGATTGAAGAGGAGTGCTGGGGAGGGAAGACTACCAAGACTGAGGCTGTCAAACACAGTGCAAAGACAAAGTGTAAAGAGAGAACCGAGAGGGGGTGATGCTGGAACAGGAATGATGGACACGGGAATATGAAAGACACAAGTATATCAATTAAGCTAGATCTGAAGAAGACGAACCGATGTCACGCATAGGAGGACTTTTGCATGACAAGGAGAGGAGTGATGAAGGTACGCTTCAGACAGAAAATAAGTGGCTGACTTTCTCTCTTCTTCTGTGCCTTTCTCTCTCTCTTTCTCCCTCTCTCTTTAAAGATCATCAGCATGTGAGGAGGGGGGTGGGTTGCGATATGCAAAACACGGCCTCCATAACCAAAGTAGCTTGCAAAATGAGGTGTCAGCATGCAAAGCTCATTGATGTATGAATGTGGAAAATGAAAAGCGGCAGCAGACAGACGGGGCTAAAGGTGAGACAGGCACAATGTGAGCAGCTGTACATCTACGTCAAGGTGTTGGTGTAGCTGCCCTCTCTCTTTTTCTCCCCTCTTATTCTCCCTTCTTTTTTATTTATTTACCTCTATCTCTTATCTCCATTGGAAGGGCCACAGCCAAACAAGGTACACCAGCCAATAGGACATTGAAGGAATGCTACTTAGGGAAATAATCCTGTTCCCTGCGGAATACTAATTAAACTCGAATTAACTGCATAGTATCTCTCTCACTTTTCCTGCAGACCTCATCTACCATGTCAAAATACTGTATATCACTCACTGTTGTGTGCGCAAATTCAAATTTCTGTCTGTATGTTGGGAATGATATTACAAGGTTACAGTTGTTGCTTCTTATAATGTTTTTCTTTTTTTGCCTATATTGCAGAAACTGAATAAAGTAAAACACATTCTAGCTGCCATTTTGTAAACAACAAGAAAATATTTCCTCAAATTCTGAAATTTATAAAATAGTGTATGCATCAATAAACCTGGTAATGGCATAAGTGACCCTTAAACCTAACATTCTGTTTTGGGTCTGAGAGCTATATATATATATATATATATATATATATATATATATATATATATATATATATATATATATATACATACAGTATATACGTTAATTCATAAATGCATGCAATTAATTAATTGCATGCATTAAAAAGTGGATTTTCCTTAATCACGATTAAGGCATGTACCAATTTGAAATTAGATTCTGACATCTTATTCATCTCTGTGTGAGTTGTTAACACATTTACAGAGTGGGGCCTTTGCGAAAGAAAGAAAAAGGTCTGTGGCATGGTGGGGCGTGGTCATGTGTCGGTCTGCAGGAGAGGGAGAGTGGTAAGGATCGTCACCTGGGTAATGATTACTCTAACACTTGTCTCTAATTATAATGATGGCAGAGGGAGACCTGAAAATGCACGCCAGAGCATCAGAGTGGTGGAGAGAGCACCAGGGACGAGCTGAGAGAAAGACAGGCCCTGATGCATAGAGCCCTGGTGTTGAGTTGGCTATAAGCCATATCTGTAAATGAAAATAAATACTGACCTTGACTGTTCGCTGTCTCCTGACTCCTCCATTGCCCACAAACATACAACCTTTTTAAATGTTAATTTATAGAAACTGAGAAAGCTTTAGTTACAGCATAAGAGCAGTAAAGTATTTTCACCGGATGCCGTAGATTTGAGAGTTTGTATTTCCTCAGTTTGCTATTAATCTTTATGAAAGCTTAAGTCTTGACTAATAATTAATTTAATGCAGCACTCACTGCTTAGTTACATTCAGATTAAGTTTGTGTTTTCCAGATGTTGAGGAACAGTGTTGTACTTCATCTTTTATTGAACACATGGGGTAAAGAGTTCATCATAAAGGTTGTACAAGTGTGTTTATTTGAAACAATTGTAAAACAATTGTTTAAGATGTCTAAATGTGCATTGATCAAAAACAAGAATGTAATGGGCAATTGAGTTTATTTAATTTCAATTTGCTTCACTTTTTATTTAACTTTAGCCGCCTTATATTGCATGTTTTGATAACAAATGTTATATTTGTATTGTGTTTCTCTATAATAACAGGGTGTTACCGTTGTCTATGTTGTATGGTGTCCATTAATGGAATTTTGAATTTTAGTTACATGTTATATTTGGGAAAATGTATCTGGTGGTATCCAGTGAACAAATTGAGGTGAGTGAATACACTACTTCTCGATCACACAATTGGGTTGAATGGGTAATCAAAGTAAGAGGTTTAAATTCTGAGGATCAAGTAGACTGCATTATCTCTCATTTAAGAGGTTTAGCCTTAGACAATGTTAAGCTGCATATGGAAGGAGGAACATAATAAGCTTGAGATCTATTTTCATATTTGAGTGGAGCCTTTAGAGAGAAACCTACCACACCACAGTTGTTACATGCTTTTTATGCACACAGACAATTAGATGGAGAAGATTTCCGTGACTATTCCTATGCTCTCTCTCAGCTTCCTAATTCTACTCTCCAACAGTCCACTAATGCTGTGTCTGACCCGCAGTCCACTTTAAGAGATCAGTTCATTGAAGAGGTGAGATATATAACCCTTCATAATAAACTGTGTGAGAGGCCTCAGTCAACTTCGTTTGATGTTCGTGAAGAGGCCATGATGTGGGTTGTGGAAGACAGACCCTGTGGTGCGAATGTTGCCAGAAATCAAAATATTATGAGTACAGGCTCTGGAGAGATATCAGAACATTCAAACCCAGCCAACACTGTGCAAAGTGACATGGAGGTGGCTATCGGAGAACTCACTGTACAAAAAATCAGTTCAAATTGTGGTCAGAGTGGGAAGCCTAAGTTTAATCCTCTGGGGTCTGAGGATGTTTTGGGCCCTGGAGAAGTTTTGACTTGCCTTGACATTTGTGCTTTTTCAGTTGCTTAAAAACATTTGAATGGCTAAAGTCTGATAACACTGTGTTCAGTACAAACTGGGCTACAATAATATGCGAGCAGCATGTATGTACATGTTTGTATTTTTGAGAAAATAACATTTATGCATGTTTTTTGAAAAAACTAAAATTTTAAGTCACTGAAATAAGGCCATATAAAACATTTGTTCTCAATATTTTTGAGAACTGGATCTTGTAGCCTAGATTTGTTGCTACAAAATTATGTGAAAACCAACCTGACCACTCATTCATAAAAAACAATATAGTCATTTAACTTTTGTAAGACACTTTTATTGTTAGAAAGGCCATATGCGAGGAGGCATGAATGATCATGAATATTGATGTGATTCATATCTGAGGAGACAAAGACCCCCTCCCCTGGTAACATAATAAAATGTCATATCTGATATAGGGCATATACATAATATGTAATATGTCTTTACTGTAACTTTTGATCAATATAATGCATCCCTGCTGAATAAAAGTATTAATTTCTTTCCAAAAAATATATTTTTTTTTTACTAACCCCAAACTTTTGAACAGTAGTGTATAATGTTACAAAAGGCTTCTATTTCAGATAAATGCTGTTATTTTTTACTATCTATGCATCAAAGAATCCTGAAAAAAGTGTACACAACTGTTTTCAACATTGATAATAATACTAAATGTTTCTTGAGGAGCAAATCAGCATATTAGAATGATTTCTGAAGGATTATGTGACACTGAAGACTGGAGTAATGATGCAGAAAATTCAGCTTTACGTCACAGGAATAAAAACTTGCCTCGGGGGCATTTACCCTTTGCATTGATCACCTCAATACATAACCATAGTTATTGTGAGTGTACACAAATAAAAGCAGTCACTTTATAGTTTCTATTGATGACTTTTTGATCTGTATGGAGTATTTTAAGTTGTATCTGCTGTTATGATGAAAAAAATCCAGCAGGACGCACCAGCGCCCCTAAGCCAAAGAATACAGATGATGGCCAACCAACTTTTTTAAGATCTGAAGGGGTGGGACATGTAGCTTGACAGTACACTGTGCCACATAATTCCAAAGACCAGTCTACTGCCACCACAAGTTCTGCAGTACAGGGAAACGGGGTGAATTAATTGCAGTGAGCTGAACAATTCGAGGAAAGCATGCTAAATAAAGAACAGTTTTTAGAGCATGCAGTTGGCAAGTGCCCTGAGGTAGATATTCAGATTGAGGGTGTTCCTGTGAGGTGTCTTCTAGATACAGGAAGTAATGTGAGTACCCTAACAGAAAGTTTCTTAGGGAAAACCTCCATGGGGAAGACAAAGACATTCACTGCAGTGCTAAGTGGCTAAAGATAACAGCAGCCAATTAGCTACCATTGCCATACTTATTGTATGTTGAATTAGACATTCAAGTGATGGGGTTGACTAAAGCTGATTATGGGTTCCTGATAGTCTGTGATGGTGATGCTGCACCATCCCCCTGGCATCAATGGCTTGAATATCGCTCAGAGATGCAGACAGTTTGTTCTTACTGAGTTCAATACCACACTAGGGGGAAAGCTGGACTCTGTGTTGAGGGAAGCCTTCCAATGTGTACAGGAAGTCGAGCCGGTTGAAACCGTTTCAACAGCCAGAGTAAGTGGCAGACACAAAACGCACGTTCCAGCATCTTCAGTAACCACAGTCTATGCCAGAGTAAATAAGAGACACATTGACAGTGATGCTTGGTTGTTGCTAGACCCTGAAAACCCATCGTTACCCGGTGGATTGATCCCAGTTCCCACCTTATTGTCATCCCACAGTCAGGTTTCTCCAGTCCAAGTAGTAAACTTTTCATCAGAGGATGTTTGGCTGCCATCTAAGGTTAGTCTGGGCATACTTAGCCATTGTCATTTTGTTGAGAATAACCCCTGCGAAGAGGTGACATTTGATCAGAAATTTAAACCAGAGTCTGATAGTGACATCAAAAAAACGTATCAAATCAAGCACACAAGAACAGCAGGTGTAGTTAGGTGTCCTCCTTATGGAATATGCAGATGTTTTTGCAGTCCATGTTGAAGACTTGGTGTACACAGACCGGGTGAAACATGAAATTCTATTGCTGGATGATACGCCAGTCTCCCAGCCATATCGATCCATCCTGTCAAACCAGTTTGAGGAGGTCAGGGAGCATATCTCCAGCGCTCCAGCTCTCATGCCTTCCCAGTTGTGTTGGTGCACAAGGCTGATGGAAGTCTGAGACTGTGTGTGGACTACAGGAGACTAAACTCTAAGATGAGAAGTGATGCTTTCCTATTGCCATGCATAGATGAGAGCCTGGATTCATTGGGCAGTGTGTAGCTTTTCTTAACAATATATCTTGCAAGCGGGTAGCATCAGGTTGCAGTCCATGAGATAGAAAGACACAAGACTGCTTTCATCACACCATTTGGACTGTATGAATACCAGCTGATAACCTTAGGGCAATGCAATGCTTCTGCAACTTTTCAGCGCCTCATGCAGATCATCATGAGTGACTTAGTGTTCTAAATTGTGCTTATCTACTTAAATGACTTATTAGTGTACTCCTCTACCTTTCATGATCATCTAGTGAGGCTTAAAACAGTGTTTAAAATACTGAGAGAAACTGGTCTGAAAATAAAAATGGAGAAGTGTCATTTTATGCAGCCTGAGTTCAGGTTGCTTGGTTATCAGGTCTCAGCACAGGGTGTGAGTATTAACCTTGATACAATAAATGCATTAAAGCAGTAGGGGTGTAACAATGCATCGATCTGTATCGATGCATCATTCCAATGACAAACGATCCAATGTTATTGATACAACGTGTAAATATCGATAGGCTATATATTTTTTTTAAGATGTACCTTTATTTTAATACCCTCTTGTCAGCCACGTCTGTATTAATTTCCACCAGGCGATGAAGCAACCTTATTACATTCATTTGACTTTATTTGCACTAAATATACTTTTCATGTGGGACATGGATGAGTGCTGGGTCTTTGAAGCCAAATTGTGCTCTGCTATCCATGCGGCGTGTGAGCGCCTCAAATGGGCACTCCTTAAAATATGAGCTCTCGTGACAAAATGCAGAGCAGCTCACATGCGTGATTAATTCGGGCTTCCATCGATATCATTGAGCAGGTAACCCATTGAAATTTTACATAATAATTTAATACAGAATTTTACATAATCAAGTTTACTATCATAACAGACAGCAACCCCCTCTGTCACCTCACAACTACCAAATTAGGTGCCATTGAACATTGTCCTTTTAAAGGAGTTCAACGCAAAGGAGGAGACGAGAACCGGCTTGGCTGCTGATAAACTTAGACATCTCTGTAAACTATCTCTCTCTCGGCGCACCTGCCATCGGCCTTTATCCCTCTCTGAGGCTTAATTAGCCTGATAAGCGACTGGGTGTGTATAATCACAACCCAGCCCCGCCCTCCGCCCCTGCCACTGTCCTATTTCTACATTACTATGTAAGGAAAGTTATAATGGAATCAGTCGCATTTGACAACCGTTAAAATTTAGATAAATTACAAATAACTAGATTATTTGTCTGAATACATTTTTCCACCATTAAAATCGTAATACAACATCTCATTGTACCAGCTCACAATTTCTAATGTAGGGCATTAGCTTTAATAAGAGAATTATGTTTAATTATCTTATTGGAGTAATATTATTCTCATGGCTTATTGACAATAATATTACACATATAGGTATAGTTTTGAAGCGAAATCTTTTAGAAACAGGGATGAGATTTTTTTTATCAAAATATACCACAGTCAAAATATCTTTAAAGTGAAACATGAATAACTCGTTATAATTAATTATGAACATTTGGATCGGTTAATAGAATTAACTTGATGTAGCTGAATTTAAATTACAATCATCTGTTGTTGATCTGTTCGTCCAGCGAACACTCAGTATTGATTGTCTATCAATTTTCAGAAAGGATATTTCTGAAACCATCAATCAACTAGCAAGAATGTATACAAAAGCTTTATTTAACTAAATTATGAACACATAACTATCTAACAAAAACATACACATGAAAACTCTCATACATGGGAAAGGGAAATGTGGAAATAAAATGAAACTGGAACAGAATAGTGGAAATTCAATTATGGAAAAAGTCATCTTGACCATCTGAGAGAACCATCAAGTTCTTTAAAAGCACCTTTTAAATTAACAAAGGGTTCTACCTCTTATACTAAACTATGTCAGTTAGTTACTGGTACGATACTTCAATGCCTTGGCTGTTGAGAGAGCACCTGGATGCAGTCGCAGGAGAAAGGCTTCATGGTTCCTTGAGTCGATGGTGTTGAAGTTGCAACCAATTCCTTCTGCGTTGAATGAAGAAATTATGATGAACTGTGGTGTTCATTGACTTTGTGTTAGAAGAAGTTACATATGGCTTGAGGTGTTGAGGCCTGACTTCTGATGGAGGTCCCTCCTCTCGAGTACGTCTTGATGAATGAGAAAGGTACAATTTCCAGGCGGGAAATGTTCCTTTGTTTGGAAGCTGACTCATTTGCATGATTGGGGTTAGTTTAAGCCCCTGTATATTCTGATTAATATAGCAAGCATACAATGCATGCCATCAGGATTTGAAATATCACAATTTGCAGTGTGTCATACAAGGGTTAATTTGATAGAAAACATGGCAGAACTAATTGTACATAATCTGGTATTTCTGTCATAAAGCATGCATAAAAACTGTATATAGTAAAATAAAAACACTTTACAAGACAGTAGTGATCATATACACAATGTCCTGGGGATATACATGTGGATTTATAGACAGTTTGTCTATAAATTAATGAAGAAAAGTCTGTTGTTCTGGGCTTTGAGTCCATTTCTTAAGGGGGAAAGATTGCTCTGGCATGCAGATAACCTCCCCTCTTGGAATGTTACTGATGTCTACTAGTTGCTTGACCTTGTAAAGACAATGTAAAGGGTTAATAATGATCAGTGGGGGAGCAGAAATAATAGAGTCAGCTTGGGTCTACTTGGACCTTTGCTTGTTACAGTCTTGAGATATCGGTTGGCTTATTCATTAAATAATGAATAATTGTGTGTCTGATTGGTCCAGATGCTTCATGATGAACAGTAAGTTTAAATCCTTTAATTTTTTTTCTTAAGGTTGTACAAGTGTGTTTTTTCTTTAAGGTGATTGATGAAATTGTAAATTGATGTTTAAGCTGTCTAAATGTGCATTGATCAGAAACAAGAAGTAAATGTGTAATTGAGATTATTTAATTTCAATTCACTTATTAATTTAGCAGGCTTATATTGCATGTTTTGAATACCAATGTTATATTTATATTTTGTTTCGCTAGGATAACAGACTGCTACCATTGTCTATGTTGTATAGTGTCCATTAATGGGATTTTGAATTTTCACATGGATATTTTGTATAATTTCAATTTTCAAGAATCATATGTTCTTCTACTAGAGTTGTTTTTGGGAAACTTTTATCTAGTGGTATCCAGTGAACTACTTGAGTCGAGTGAATACACTACATATATCCTGAATACACTGTATATATATATATATATATATATATATATATATATATATATATATATATATATATATATATATATATACAGAACAGAACATTTATTAAACTTCAATCCAAGTTCTCCAAGCAATCCAAGCTTTGTGGCACAATGTTGATTAAAACTTTGTTGCCATGATGACTTTACACTGAAAACACTAAAATGACCACAAAGCCGATTATTTAAACAACTTTACAACTCAGATAATATGACCATCCTCATGCCATCATACAGATCAGATAAAACAGCCCAATTGAAAGTACCTCAATTTAACCATGATTTAAAAAAAAAAAAGGAGGGATGATTCTGAATATTTTTTAGGTGGTAATCTACAGTACATTGCATCACAAATGCTGTCGATGGAGCTTAACTTGTATTGAACCTGGAACATTTCTTTAAGGTTAGCTAAAACACAGTACTCCAATGTGCTTCTTACTGATGGTCAAGCCTGGCAGTGTATGAATCAGCACATGAATCTGCTTTCATTGAATTGAAAGGATACCTGCAGGCAGCCAACATAAAGGACCTCCTGGCTGAGCTATAACTGCTGCAGTGTGTGTGTGTGTGTGTGTGTGTGTGTGTGTGTGTGTGTGTGTGTGTGTGTGTGTGTGTGTGTGTGTGTGAGCGTGTATTTATCACTTTGTGGGGACCAAATGTCCCCATAAGGAGAGTAAAACCTGAAATGTTTGACCTTGTGGGGACATTTTGTCAGTCCCCATGAGGAAAACAGCTTATAAATCATACTAAATTATGTTTTTTTGAAAATGTTAAAAAGCAGAAAGTTTTCTGTAAGGGTTAGGTTTAGGGGTAGGGTTAGTAGATAGAATATATCATTTGTACAGTATAAAAACCATTATGTCTATGGAAAGTCCCCATAAAACTTGGAAACACAACATGTGTGTGTGCGTGCGTGCGTGCGTGATTGATAAAGCAGAGCAAAGGAAGCTTGCCTTACACAGAGTTTGTGATGTTTATAATTTATTTGTATTTTTTTCCTGCCTTGTCGAGTAGGATTTATGAGATCAAGACCATAAGAGTCCAGTTACAGCATGACCATCACATAAAACACTGTGCTGTGTAGGTGACCTAGTGTACTACAGTAAGAGTTTTACATTGTGTATTGTCTTACTGCACATGAACACTCATGATTTATTATTTTAAATGTTTTCAGTCAAAGGCAACAGAAAGACATGCAGTGTAATTTGGATTACACAATAAGACTACCAAAATATCTAGCACTTGTAATTTCATTACATTACATATTTAAATGAGTAATTATATTCAAATTCAAAAGGAGTGCAAAAGGAGTGTAAACTACTTAATAGACTTAAATTTGGTATCTAAAAACATGCAATAGGTAATCCATTTTGTAAAAAGGTCTTATAACTTCAAAATGTTCACACAATATATTTGTATCTGTTGCATTCGATGGGCAGTTGACCTTTGTTGGTTAAATTTCAAACAGTTTCGACATTGTCCTGTGGTGTAACTTTCTAAAATTAAAATGCAAAATGTATTTGAACAAAAATGTTTACAATTCTTCTGCACATGCAGTTTGAGCTCATATTAATTGAGACTACATGTAATATTTGTACTTTTAAAGATGGCATAATGGTGGATGGTATTTAAATAGTGGCAGATACTATTTGCAGTACCGCTGCTCCCTATAAGCAGTCTGCGTAGGGTACCAACTCCCTAGGGGGGCACCATCTTACCCTAGGAGAGCTCCAGAAAGTCCACCGGCTGCTCTTATTCACACGTTATACATTATTCAAAGACCCGAAAGCAGTTCTGGAACACAGATGATCGCTTCACGCTCACATCACTTGAATCCCACCTAACCTATGGAAATGAACCATGATATTACTACAGTAACCATTGTTTAACCAAGGTGTTTGTTGTAAAATCATGGCTGTTGCTAGGTCAATCAGAGTCATAGGCATGCAAGCACATACATCTGTTGCTGATGCATTTGGAGCAGTTGGGACTCAATGGACACAGTAGCCATGATGTTACACATGACCAAAGAATGTAGTCAGTCTGTTCTCCTACACCTGACGAGGTTCAGGCTAGAAAGAACCCTGCAATTGCGTCACTTTCAGTGAGCACTGGGTTTCATGCAAGGCTTGCTACAGATGAGATGTCTCCAGTGCTGTTATACAGCATGTCAACTACCCATAAATGTATGTCATTGGTAAAATTAAATAAAAAAGGCTTGTGTCAACTTCCTCGTCGGGCCCTCAGAAAATGTTGTGGTTGTTGGGTAATTTGCTCTTTTGTCAAGGCGACTGATTTAGTAGTAATTGACATGCCTCCTCAATGAAGAGCTTGAAAGTTGCTTTAATGCACTAAGTGTTTGTGCCATAGCTGATTGATAAAGTGAAGCCCTCTGTTGTGCAAGACATCTCTGGCCAGAGGGCTACAAAGAGAGAGAGAAGGGTGGAAAGGAGAGAAAGAGAGAGAAATGACACCATATGCTAGAGAGAGAGAGAGAGAGAGAGAGAAACAAAATGAGTTACACACCCTTTGCTCTGGAGGCTGGGAAAGGGGAGGTGGGAAGAGTCTGTGGAGAGAATAGAACTGAAATTAGTTGTTTAGGTATGCTCCAGGGTGCAGGACATGTAAAGCAGATGTCACTATAATAATGTGTGCTGGCAAATACGCTGGGCCTAAACCCAGCAGGATGAAGCTTCAAGTCCCATCAATGTTGGCTAATGCCATTTTATGAAGTGCCATCTTATAAAGACAATGCCCACCTCATGCCATGTGCTTAAGCTAGTCAGCTGCAGACACCAGCAAGCATTTGCTGCAGGGATTTTTATTTATTATTTCATAAGCCTCAATTTTGAAATCTGATCCCCCACACCCATTTTACTAAAGCCACCATTTCCCATGTTTTCATAGACAAATACTTCTGCATGTCATTTTGCCGAGCTGTGGCTGCATCTAAGAACAGACCTTATAGAAGTCTCAATAGTTCTAGTTTTTTGAAAAGTTTAATTTGCATTTGAACATTAGTTTCTTACCCTCATATCAGTACCCATATTAGTTTCTTTTTCAATGGAATACAAAAAGAATTGCAGAATGACCAAGCTGATTTGCCTTGGTCACCATTCACTTTTTTGGAAAATAATGATAACAAAAGTTGAAGATCACAAGGGTCAGAGCAGATTTGACATTCTGTTACATATCTCCTTTTGTCTTCCATGTATGAAAGTCATACAGGTTTGGAAAGACATGGGGGTGAGCATATAAAACAGAATTGTCATTTTGGGTGAACTATACATTAAAAAGAAAAATACATACATCACCTTTAAACCATGCAGTATTAGTTGATTTCCAGTTCAGGCAGACTGGCTTTAATTACTGTAGGGTGAATGATGGTGTAGGCCTCGAGATGATACAGTGGCAGAGTGTGTGTACTTTTTATTTTTTTATTAATCAGTCCTGTTATCCAGCCTTCACTCAGTACCTGATGGCTGCGGGCTCAGGGGTACAACTTAATATAACTTAATCATGAGAAATTTGCTCATTAATTACATTTCTGGTGGCTACCTAGCACACTTCAACATTCTTTACCTTCATTCTTCTCTCTAGCTTGTTTGGAGATACACTGTTGCACACATACACTAAAGTACACACTCATTCACATAGCAACATATTTCCATGGCTTCAAGCATGATGGCCCAGAGAGAAACAGGCCTGAGTGGCATTGGGATGGGTTGGGCCACAGACGTCCACAGACCCTGTCCAAAAACGCAGCAGGGTTTGGGTCTGAGATCCAGAAATAAAAGGCAGGAGATCCCTCCAGGCAGCAACACTCTGCTTGAATATGAAGTTTTAATTTACAAGCTGGGCTCTTGTAATTAAGCTCACATAGATATACACAGAGCTCACCAATGCTTTTAATGCTTCCAAACGGTCACCAAACATGTCAGTTGGGTTCCTAAATCATTCAGAATGCTACAAATAAAAATGGGATTGCTATACTGCACACATAGTGAGCATTTGTTTAAAAGTCTGTCAATCACTCGTTAAAGGTGTTTATTAAGTTTGACTTCCTGTTTGGGACAATGGGGAAACCTCAGCTAATCCCTTGTGGGCTAAGCAGAATGTTTGTAGAGAATGGGGCTTGTTCCAAAAACAGATGAGAAGAAAAATATAGAACAACATGTCATGAAAGTGTAAACCTGTGCCTGTAATGTCAGCATGCACAGATCAGAATTATCACATGGCTTTTGGTGAAAGTTACTAGCAAACCCAATGTATCATTAAATATGAAACATTTTTCATAGGCCTTTTCCACAATTAGTTTTTGTCTCATTATGTTTTAATGACTCTGACCTCACAGACTGTTTTAAAAGCATGTTTAAAATACTGAAATCAAATAGACACATATAACTGTTTCAAAACATTACACAAACAGAATGTCACACCAAAGGGGAAAGAAAAAAAATAATACAATTTGTACTTGACTGTAATAACACTGGAGGAACTGCTTTTTTACACGGTACTTACAAATATGCAAACCAATACTTTTATGACTACATAAGTGTTAAACTGTATTGCATTGTACTATATTTTAACAACCAATTATCTAACTACTCATTTGTAATTTTGTACCTCTTTGCATCATCAACTTAATTGTCACATGTATGTCTGTGATGAGTTTGCATGCAAGATTCTTGCGTGCATGTGTGTGTGTTTCAATTCATGAATATGTGTGTGAGTGTGTGTGTTCAGAGTCTTCTGGGTGCCAGATTTTAATTGAAAGGAAAGGTGTTTACAGTGCTTTTTCAGGTATAAAGAGTAAGGCAAGACCCTGGAAGGTACAGATTTACATTGCCCGAGTAGGGTGCAGGTAGGCCATCAACAACATGAGATGCTGTCACAATGCCTTGAGGAAAAAAAAAGAAAAGAAAAAAAAATCAGACAATGTTATACAAATGACACATACATGTGTGTTGTCACACCAGATCATATCCAGAGGCCTCCAATATTTGAACACTTAAGCCAACATTTACATGTACATATATATATATATATATATATATATATATATATATATATATATATATATATATATATATATATATATAATATAAATGTACATATTGTTGCTATAGATAATATAGATAATATACTGCATAGATATATCAACCAATGACGATAGACCTTTTCTCAGAACTAACACTTTTCTAGTCATTTTTGCAATTATTTTTATTCAGCCATCCTAAGGTACGTTTTAGTGGATGCATGAAGTCAGTTCAAATGTGAAATATTTTGAAATAAAATATTTTGCTTGAGAAGTGTGTTTGTGCTTTCTTTCTTTAAAATAATCACCATTTGGTTTGGCATTTCGCAAGAGTATCTAATACAATGACATTCATACATGTTTTAAGTGTGGCTTATGTGCCCACTCTACATAATTTATGGTGAGATAAAGAGCCCTAGTTCCATTCTTATAAACAAAGAACAGCGTAATAATTAACCATAAATGAAACACATTATGAAACACCTAATTTGAACTAATTTATATTTTGTCCAAGTTAGAGTAAAAATGTACAGTGAATATACTAGTCATTTGTCAAAACAAATAAAATACTCAGAAAAGAGATAAAACTTGACCAAGAATGGTAATCCTTGCTATTTGGTCAAAAGAGTGCATTGAATCCCGGAACACTGAAGCTAAACAGATTAAAACTCGCAGCCCCACAAAAAAGATCCGGATGCCTCTCAAATGTAAGATGTAGACAAAGGTCTGGCAACTGTTTGAATTTATTTACATCTCTATTGATCGAGAGGCTCTTAGGGGCAGAGGACTGCGTCATGAGGGGAGGGGACCACATGAATACCAACCCGTTCTCAATCTCTAAGCATCCAATTTTGACGCTTATGCAGAAGCCGTCCGTCTGCGTGATGATGCCAAAGGTGTCAACAAGAAAACTTTGTGATCAGTTATCAATCTTTTAATATTATTTTGTGTGCTTAACCTCAATGTTTTATAATACATATAAATATATTAGTGTGATATTACATTATACAATCATATCTAATATTTTAGCCCAGACATCTATTTGATGTGTCCTTTACATCTGGAAGACATATTTTTTAGGTTGTTTGCTCACCTGCAAAACGTCTATAAAACGTATGTCAATAAGAACATCTCGGATGTCAATAAGACATCTTTTTAAAATGTTTAGCAGACGTTAATTAGATTGTGATGCTTTCCAGATGAAAATATCTAAAACAGACATCTCAAAGAAGTATGTGTGCTATCTGGGAGATCCCCAACCCATTTTCTAAACCTAAGTTAGCAATATAAAACATGAAAGAAACTCTTAGATATTCATAATTTGATATACATTTCACAATTGATAGATATTTTTTAGCACCCAACAGCACATTTATGCCTAAACCTAACCATTTCTCAACAATAGAAAAGTCGTAACAAGCAGATAAAGTACAGTTACAATCAGTTATTTTTAAAAGTGCACAATAATAATATTCCAAAACATACAATGTCATTGTGTGAGTAGCAGAGTGAAACTGAAGGTTTTAATCAGTAAAAATATTCTCCCTCCATGAAGGCATCCTGATCCTGTGTCATCCTGATTCTATCGGCACGTCTTATTAAAAAAGTACATGTAAATCCGAACTTGAGGTCTTAACAATCGATCAGAAGATACACGAGAGTCTCTGATGTCAAACCCGTATCATTACACGTGAGGTGGAACATTTTGAATGTGTTGAAACTTCTGCAGGATATGTTAAATTGGACACGGGGTGACCGTGATCGGTGACTAAAATCTTACATTTAGGTTTGTTCTTCACATAATATAATTGTAAGACTCTGAATATACCCAGGATGAAATGGGTCACTTCTGCAGTGCATGATGTGTACCGACAGATTAAATAGACAGTTAAACAACAGATTAAATATTAACCACTGTGAATATATGTTGCTGATTTCAAATTAAATGAAAATCATTCTCCCGACATACAGTATGTCACTATGACAAAATTGTACACCAATGTATAATTAAACAGTTCTAAAATTGTAATGCCCAACGTGCCAATCGACATCAAAGGTTTATCGTTGAAAAGAATGCACTTGCTGGTTGCGTCGGAAACTGATGCTAGAGGGTGCTTTTGGCGTCTGTAGATTGATGCACTAGGCTCTTGCAAAGGCATCAGTCTTTGACGTATGGGAGTGAGAAATTTTGTGAATACTGTTCTCCTGCAATACTGGAGCAAATCATTTTTTTTCTGGCTAAAGAGGACACTGAGAGAGGCAAGAAGGTGAAAGGGATGACGAGGGGTCACAACTATTCCTGACCTCTTTAAAAGAAGAGAATCTTTTGAAATCCTGTAAAACAGAATTGGGGAGAAGAAACAGAACAGGCAAAGTGCATCGAATATACAAGCTTTGAATGATTTTAGATGGTAAATGGTCTGCAATGACAAGCTTCATACAGATCACTTCTCTTTTTTCTAACAATTGTAAACAATGTTCAGATAAGGTGGTAATTGAATAATGCTGTGGCATGCAGTTGAAATTATGCAGATCTTTAATGGGGAGGGCAGCTCTGTGCAACTGTTTCATGCAGCTGCCAGACGGAGAAGCCCGGTAAAGTCAAGCCAGTGGAGTGGACCTGAACCTGAGACCCATAATCTGATCATTATTTTAATAGATCAGTCAGTGCAGCCCACAGCTTAATTACCCCCTTTGAGATGAGCAGAGAAAATGAGGACCAAGCTTCTCTTCTGTAGCCCATGTCAACACAAACATCTACTTAAATACCTCCATGTTTATCATCAGCTCCTCTGGCCTCCAAACTTTATTTGCTGTGATCTGTGGATTGTTTTTTACTCAATGCCTCTTATTTCTCCCCTCTCCTTACTCTACTCCACACAGATCTGCATATTCACAAATGAGAGCTATTCATCCTAGAGCAGCACGGCATTCTTCAGCTGTCCTCACGCCACCTTCGCAGCTTCTCTGTGGCCTTTGTGCTTGGCACAGCGCCTCTCCATCCACACTCTTCATCATCCTGATGGTGCAGCTTTATCTTGCTTTAGTGCAGCTGCTTTCAGCCTATCAAAAGTGCTGAGGAATACAAGGAGAATGGAGAGAAAGAAAGTAGCGAGTGAGAAACTGTAAGAATAAGAGAGAGTGGAAAGCGAGTGAGAGAGTGGGGAATGGCCAGTGCCCACTAGAAGGGATAATTTGTACTTTCTCTATAAATAAGGAGGACAGGCTAATTACTGGCTTAACAAGTGCAGGCCGTGGATCCTCATGTCAAAAGGACAGGCATAATTATCAACCATCAAATCCATTCATATGGCAGCACAAAGGAGAGGTGGAGGGAGAGCGAGAGTGGGCATAGTGGCAGGTCTGGGGTGATGGTGGGGACTTGTGGCGAATGGATCTGGCTAATAAACAACAGTGAGAGGCTGTCTATGAGGATCCAGACGCATTAGGACGTGGCATGACTATGACCAAAAATACAAGAGTCATTCTCTGGAACAGAGGGTGGTGGGATGGAAAAAGAGGATGCTAATTAAAAGCTCCAATTTGCTTGGGTTTGGCTGAGGGCTGATGCGGGGGGCAGAGGCTGGAAGTAAACAATGCACCACTAATGGTCTAAAGGGGACCCTTTAGAAAGTTGAGGGTAGTCTCTAGGGCAGTGATGTGCAAAGACCTCTGAAGGGGCAGAAGGACAGAAAACAGGGTACTTAAAAAACTCAATGAATTAGATCAAATACTCATCTAGCCAACACTGTTTGCTTTAAAAGTATTTAAACATCCATTAATTTGCTTTATAAATCACGTCTGCACTACTATTAATAGTAGGACTCTTCTTTTTGTTGTGTTTTTGAAAGTCTTGATGACTAGATGCAACTGGTGTTCCAAATAATTTTTTTTCCCAAATATTCCCATCATCTCCTTCATTTCCAGTAAAAAATATTTTTATCTCTTAACTTTTTAATACCTTAATCGCTTCTTCCTGCCTAATAGGTTTGTCATCTACACCTTCTTCTTTCACACTTACCTCTTCAAAATATTTATGGTATCTTAAATTGGAATTTTTATAAAAAATACATTTTACTTATTGTTTTTCTATTATTATAATATTCATATACTGTATGTGTTAACTATCTCTGTTTTTCACAGATTATTTGTCATAAAATGTGTCTACATACTGCAAGTAATGCAGCACAATTCAAACTGTAAAGACATAATATAACAATAATATTGTAATACGTTATTATTATTATTACATTTCTATATAGTGCCTTTAAATGTAGCTTCTTAAAGCACTTTACCGAATAAAAGCAAGATACAAAAATATAAACAATATACACAATAAGTGACATTAATATAAATACAATATGCAACACTTCAAAATCAGAAATGTTTTATCAGTAGGCCTACTCATAAATGTGGTAGCAATTGTGTTTTAGTTTTTATAAATGTATTGAAGGCTTAGCAAAAAAACAATAAATTTTCTTTTCTTTTCTTTTCTACTTTACTTTTATTTTCTTTACCATTATTATTATTATTATTATTACTATTATTATTGATGATCGGATGGGTACTTTCAGATTGAGGGAGGAAAGGGGCTGGGGCTTCAACCCCAGCTGCCCCACCTCTTTGCACACCAAGCTATTGGGGATGGCATATTTTATTGTGTGAGCCACAATAGCCTCATACTAGCAAGACACAAGGTCAGCAGAGGTTGTGAAGTTTGGCTGGAGAGGCTTTGAATGATCCATGAGACACACTGAAGACAGGGCAACACCAGGTGGGTTGTGACCAATTTAATTTGGATGAATTGGGAATAAAAAGCAGCCATATTAAAAAGGGAACAAATCTATAGTCCCCATTCTTTGCGAAAGACAATGAGGAAGAATGGCTGTCTGTCTCTGAAAGACTGGAAAGAGAATGGAGGAATGAAGGGAGGGACAAAGGAAATGAGGTCTTGCAAAGAAGAGAGGAGAGGTTTGGAGAGTTGGGTAAAGAGTTGGGGAGGGGCCATCGAAGATTAGTGTGTCACATGAAAGAGCAACTTCAATTAGTGTATAAACCAATGTCATGATCAGGGACCAAAAACTAAATGTATTTTATTTGGGTTTGTTCTGAGCAGAAACAGTATTTTTTAATTTTGGTTCAGACATTCCACAGCCTCCAAATTATAAGCGGTTAGATTTAAATAACAGACAGTTAATAATGTTCTTTTCCAAATGATAGTACTCAAGGTGCTTATGGTGGTTGATATACCAATTGTAGTGTTGCAAGATCTCACAAGAGAAACAATCGATTTAATAACCAACATTGGAGTAAAAAAAAATGCATCATATATAACAATAATTCAGTGAAGACTTGGAAATGACTGATACATTTTCCACCTGTAATATTTTCCTTGTATAACAATGCATGTACTGTATATACAGTGTATGTGTAGTAAATATAGAAAGTTCATCAGCAAGTCAAGTAAAGTTACACCCACAATGTGAAATTAGGTAAAGAAATGTGTGATGCAGCAGTTTCCTTCAGGATCAAAGCACATGCTAATACTTTTCTACTAAAAGAAGAGAAGCCTAATTTTTTTCAGGCAACAGGAAGTGGTGTTTTCTGAAAATTAACAGTCATAAACCCTATGGTCTTTTTCTTCGTAAAAATATTAACAGAACAAAATGTACCGATTATTAACTGCTTACCAGCATTTACAATTTTCAGTCTGGAACAATTGAAAGGGACTTTGTTCCTGTTTTCGGTTTCAAAAGGTACGGTTGAAAACTCGCAAGTCCAAGATCGGTCGTGAGCCGCTGCCTTTCTTGGGTACGATGAAGTAAGGGCTGTAGAAACCCTTCTTCATCTAGGTTGGAGGGACAGGCTCTATCGCGTCTTTGAGTAGAAGAGTAGCGAATTCCGCGTGCAGGGATTTGGCATGTTCGCCGTGTATTGTGGGGAAGCAGACGCCCGTGAAGGGGGGCGGGGGCCTGGCAAACCGAATTGCATAACCAAGTCGAATGGTCCTGGCCAGCCAGAGTGACGGGTTGGGAAGTGAAAGCCACACATCCAAGCTCCGTGCCAGGGGCACTAAAGGGACGATTATTTTCGCTGTGGGGTGGAGCAGGTAGTATGGCGTCGGGAGGCGCGGACGCGTCCCGAGGCTCTAGTGCTGAGAAAAGACTCCAAGCACTTACCTCGCTCTGCACTCCCGGCAGGGAGCGGGTTCGTGACTGAGGATGAGTTCCTGTTGCGGCATCTTCTGGACTCATCAGAACCGGCCGGCCGGGGAACAGTCATGGGGCTGAGGGCGGAGGGTCCGCGTCCAGCATGCCGGAACTGTTGAGGTGTGGCTGCAGAATGCCGTGAGAACGTCATTTGCGGGCCAGGTGACCCAGAAAGAGGAAATTGCTCTTTTAGTGAAAAACGTGCAAAAAATACCTTTAACTGAAGGTTCTCTTTCCGGCCCTCCACCGGGGAACGGAGTGGTCTGTTTACCAATCAACCAACGGAGCAAACATCTCGATCTCTGGGTCATCTGTCTCAGGAGCGCTTGGGAGCCTTCCGGGTCCTTGAAGGGGTCCGTGAAACGGGGGGCGCGCACTTCCTGCGGGGTGCTCAACGCTGGGGCTGAGAGCTGGGCCCACTCTTGGTTGAGGCGGAGCAGCAAGTTTTTTTTTTTTAAGCCGCAGGAGGACGCCCTCGGCGAGCAGACGGGGCATGGCCCCTGGCAGCAGGTTTGCGGTGGGGCAGGATGCCTCCGTCTGCTTTTTCACCGCTGAGTACTGCTGGGTGGAGTCGTCAACGGTGCCACCGAATGGATGGATCTGGGAGACAGGGGCATTCGAGAAAGCGTGCTTTGTCTACCTCCCGTATTTCGACCAGGTGCAGTCCATATATTACGTTTCTGGACCACAAGGGTGACCATCGCCCATTCGAGTGCTGGTGTTTCTGACCTTCCTGGCCCGGGGGGTGCGATCGGTCATTGAGGGCAGTTCCTGCAGCACATCAAGAACAGGATTACCCAAGTGCAAGTTTTGAAGTGCCTTGGCCTGGTGTTGGTTGCAGGTGCTGCTGTGAGTGGCGCACATGCCCGCGGAACCAATCAAGTAGCCGTGTGGGAGTTCGGGTTTTCCGGTCCAGCCATGCGCTTGCAGTACCCGGGAATGCATAGCGGACCTACGTGCATCAGGCTCAGACTGGGCGAGCAGACCCGAAGGTGGCGGCCCAGACGAGTCATCAGCATCAGACACCGCTGTAACGCTCTCCGACGCAGCGGCGATATTGTCATCCAATACTGGGAGCTCAAGTGACTGGCCGTGAAGTGGGCCGCACTCATCCCGAGCTTGGACAGAAGCAAGCAAGCGTGTCGGGGAGATGGGTGGTTCAAGGGGATTTACCCTGAGAACATAAACCATTCAGCCCAGGCACTGAAGGCAGCTTTTATGACGGTCAGAGGTGGGGAGAAATTAACCGCATCCAGAAAGTACACAGAGGTGGAACCACGTCTTTAAAAAGACGCGTCCTGAAAAGGACACTCAACGCCAGCTGTGTATTTGCTCTTTTAGAGAAAATAACTATTTTAACTGTGCTGTCGAAGCACCCAGGGGCAAACTGCGCTGCCGTGCAGAGAAGGAGAAAGCCACTGAAATGCGCCATAGATCCAACAGCAGGCAGCGTCAGAGGAACAGGAAGGGTTATGTAACTCACTGCATACACGACCATCGGCTCCGAAAATTTCTGAATGAACTCGACGTATTTTCCCGCTTTTATGCCCGTATGTCCGGGGGCGGGGTATGCAAATACTGTCTGCCTAATTCCCATTGGCCTTTTTTCATGGATCAGAGGCATATTCGGTGCTCAAGAGAGACCCCTAGTGTTGCTTCTTCGACACAACGTCGAAGTGAGCGACAGACGGGGAACTATAGATTTTATCCCCTAACAAAACCTAACCCTCACAAAAATTGTTCTGCATTTTTACATTTTCAAAAAAACATTGTCTAGTATATTTTTTAAGCTATTTAAATTATGGGAACACTAGAAATGTCCTCATAAACCACATTATTAGCATAATATCCTTGTAATTACCAGTTTGTAAAAAAATCCTCATAAACACACAAACAACAGCAGCCATAAAATGTACTAGTTGTGCCTTCAAATCATTAAAGCAACACTTCACATATATGACTTTTCTGCAGTCTCAAACACCTTTTTGTAGGTACACTGTATTTTACACTTGTTTTTTTCATGAAGCCAAAGGCAACTGACATACAGTAAAAGTTCAAATAAAAAAGAACTCCGCACTGCAGACAGGTATTCATGTCAGTGTAGTAAAGTCTGAGCCATTACACTCTCAGGCCCGGAATGACCATGGGGAAGCCAAAACAGGTCTGTTCTGTATGTGTGTGTGTGTGTGTGTGTGTGTGTGTGTGTGTGTGTGTGTGTAGAGAGAGAGAGAGAGAGAGAGGGGTGGTACAAACATCTGGCTAGGAAGAAACCCTAAACCCCAGATTGGATTTCAGAGGAAATGGGCAGCAAGAATATATATAAAAAAAAACAACATGCACAGACACACTGATGTGGCTGCAACCCAAAGTGTACACTGTAGCAAAGCTGACTAACACCCAGCTGTCTACTGGCTTGGGATGAAGTGGCAGGCTGTCTCTACTGAAACCACCATCAGTGTTCTTTTTCCAACCCCTATCTGGAGCGCTGCCCAAGCTTGAGTTTATAAGAAAGCACCATGTGCATTATGGATGTTGAGTAATGCACTGGTCAAAACCATATTTGAGGACTTACAAACCATGAACCTCCCCTGTATAGCAATTACTACAGTATGTGTGTGGGTGTGCTTTGTGCATATGAACATGTCTTCCCTTAACTTTATATATACAGTATGTGAAGGCATGCTTGCAGGCCTTTGGCCACTACATGTGCATGTGAATCTCTGTATTTCCTCAATGGGCCCATTTAGAAGACCTCTAATAGAAGGCTCCAGGAGCAGCTGTGGTCATCTAGAGCATTAATTAAAATGAAAATCAGTTTAGCGCAGACCACAAGAGGCAGGGAAGTTTGTTCTGCAGGTTAAATTGAAATGCTTGAGGATAAGATTTTTGCAAAGTTCAAAGGAGCACATTCTGCCATTGGCACACTGGCTTCAAATACGAAAACTTTAAATGAACTAAAACTAATGAAGTAAAAAGGGACTCAGTATAGACTATGTTTTGCTTTTGATTTAATTACTGAGTAAAGCAGCATTTCTGGTCATATTTGCTTGTTTTCAGTGTATGTTTTCATCATTGGTGACCTTAAAGCTGAAGCTTGTTATTTGTCAATTTTAAAATACTTTATCATATCCTTACTGTAATTAAAGGGCTAGTTCACATAAAAATGAAAATTCTCTCATCATTTACTCAACCTCATGCCATTCCAGATGTGTATGACTTTTTTCTTCAGCAGAACACAAACAAAGATTTTTAGAAGAATATTTCAGCTCTGTAGGTCCATACAATGCAACTTATTCAGCACTTTAAAGCTTAAAAAAGCACAGACAATTTTACAAAGTAAAAGTAATCAATTTGACTCCAGTTGTTAAACTAATGTCTTCTAAAGCGATATGATCTGTTGAGAAACAGATCGATATTTATAAGTCCTTTTCACTATAATTGTTTACTTCTGCTCACTCACCAATGCACATACATGATGGGAATCAGTGAACTGACGCAATACAACCTAAAGTGCAGCCCAATTTGTTCACAAGAGAATGGTGTTTACAAGCTTCATTGCTTGGCTTACATTTGAACAATCATTTCGATTTTTTTTTTATTAAGGTCAAACTTGAACAAAACAAACAAATTAAAAATAAACATCATAGAAAAATAAAGCTATTAAACATTACATCTCTTTCTACCAAAGCAATAATTGTTAATTAAATTATTAGCGATCATAGATTGGATGTGCTCAGTTTGACTAAAACCTGACACAGTCACAAATAAATAAGAAAAACGATGTTGTCTTTTACCTTTGCTACAGTGTACAGATCACCCAGGCCTTATTCTGATTTCGTTGGTGAATTTACAAATTTTTTATCAGATCTTGTTTTTACTGTAGATAGAGCTTTTATTGTTGGTGACTTCAAAATTCACATAGATAATGAAAATGACACATTGGGATTATCATTTATCGATATTCTTAAATCTCTTGGAGTCAGACAAAATGAGACAGGACCAACTCATTGCCATAATCATATGCTAGATTTAATTGTCATATGGAGTTGATGTTGATAATATAGAAATTCTGCAGCAGAGCAATGACATCTTGGCTCATTACTTCATCTCTTGTATGATGCGATCAGCTAATGTTACCTAACTCTATCGTTTAGGTAGAACTATTCTTTCAACCTCTAAAGATAGCTTCACTAATAAGCTTCCAGATCTATCTCGTACACCCCAAAGCCCAGCAGAACTTGATGGAATAACAAAAAATATAAATGCAGACTTCTCTAGCACTCTTGATAGTGTCGCCCCCCTTCGATTAAAGACAATTAAAGAAATAAGCCCTGCACCATGGTACAATGATCACACTCATGCTCTCAAGAGAGCAGCTCAGAAAATGGAGCGCAAGTGGAAGAATACAAAATTAGAAGTATTTCGTGGTGCATGGAAGGATAGTGTCTGTAGCTACAGACAGGCACTAAAAGCTGCCAGGTCAGCATATTTGAGTAAACTCACAGAAAATAACCACAACAATCCTAGGTGTTTATTCAGGACTGTGGCTAAATTGGTTAGGATTAAAGCCTCAACAGAACCAGATATTACATCGCAGCACAAGAGTAATGACTTCATGAATTTCTTTACAGATACAATTGAAATAATCAGAAATCACATATGGACTATGCAATCATCTATCATAGCACCTCAGAAAACAGTGTCTCAAACTTTTCCTCATGTGCAACTTCAATCCTTCACTGTCATAGGTCATAAAGAGCTAACAAAACTTATTGAACCATCAAAAGCCACAACATGTTTGTTAGATCCAATACCAACTAAGCTCTTAAAAAAGCCATGGTACAATGCTCACCCTCATGCTCTCTCGAGAGCAGCTTGGAAAATGGAGCGCATGTGGAAGAATACAAAAATAGAAATATTTCTTGGTGCATGGAAGGATAGTGTCTGTAGCTACAGACAGAAATCAAATTGGAACAATTAAAGCTCTATCTACAGTTATTAAGAACCTCTTCTTAATAATATTAACTCCTCACTAACCTTAGGACATGTCCCAAGAAACTTTAAATTGGCAGTTATCAAACCGCTTATTAAGAAGCTACAATTTGATGCTGGAGAACTGGCTAATTATAGACAGATTTCAAATCTCCCATTTATGTCAAAAATAGGATTAGAATAGGATCTACGTGTTGCTGTGTGATGATGACTAAATGCAGTCGGTGCTAGCCAAACATCACTTCATTCTATTTTGGCTTCAGAGGATGAACTGATGCCAACTCCAACCATAATACATGGGATACTTCATATGCCATTGTCTGAACCTTGGACTTAGGATGGACCACACCAAAATTACCGGCCAGGTTGAACTACGATGCACCTCACTGATCTCTACCTGCATCACCTCGGTCTATTGATGGACTACACTCTTGAAATGGAATACATTGACTATCAATTGCCAACAAAAGCATTCATCAGAAAATTAACAAGGACATTGCATCTATATGAACTTCTGCAGATAATACAGGTGGACTTCAAAGACATTTGTCATTAATCTTACAGTTTATACAAAATCTGTGTTTAAACACTGACCCTTAACACTTACTTAGTTTAATCATTTTAAACCATGACTTTAACTATACATAAGTAATATTTACATTATATTCATGATGTTAGCCACAGTGAGTCTGGTCTCTCCCAATATTATTATTCTCCCATTAACCAACATCTTATGGAGTTTTGTGTTCCTTGCCACAGTCACCTTTGGCTTGCACACTGGGGTTATAAATACAATTATTAATTAATTACTTATTTTTAAACACAAATCACAATCGTATTTTAACTAATTACACAATGATGACTCATATACATTATAGTTTTATTTTCTGTTAATGCCTGATCTTCCGTAAATCTGCTTTGAAACGATGTGTGTTGGGAAAGGCGGTATACATATACAAATAAAAATGTCTTGACTTGACTTGAACATGTCAGTACGCTTACGTCATGCAATAGGCAGAGTGAACTGATTCCCCTCATGTACACGCATTGGAGAGTGACCAGAAGTAAACAATTATTGTGAAAATGTCACGAACCCCGCTCCTCTGCCCCATCCCCGCTTCGTCGCACACACACTCACTCCCTCGACCTCACTCCCTCGCTCCACCCCTCGAGCTTTTCACGCTCTTTTTGCTCGCTTGAGCCCTCATGCCCACTTTGCTCCTACTCGCTCACATGCTCGTAGGTTATCTCCCTTCCTCGAGTTTCTCACGCGCTTCCAATCCTCCTGCACATTAGTTTCACCTGCACTCGTCTCATCACCTTTCATTGTTTACACCTGCACCTTCCCCTATAAATACCACAGCACATCCGTTTCACGGGTGTTGGTTATTGTGTTTAGTTTCCGTATCTTTGCCCCCGCTAGTCTCGTCTAGTTCTGACCTCCTCTTGTTTACCCCTTAGCTTGCCAGCTCCCTTGTTCCGCTGTCTTTGATCCCGCTAGTCCCGTCTAGTTCTTCAGCCCTAATTGTTAACTGTTTTCCGGCTCGACCTCCCGCTCTCGTTTACCACTCTCTCCCGGATTTGCCCCTTACGATACTTTGATTCCCCGGCTTTTGACCCTATGCTTCCCTCGACAACTCTTCACTGGATTTGCCCTTTGTACTTTTGCCTGCACTGCTTTCTATTAATAAAGCAGTTTCATCTGACATTGTGACTGTCTCATCTTGTGTGTGTGTGTGCAGGTTACAAAATAACCAACCTCACCGTTGACAGTCACAATGCCCCGCGCTAAGGATTCGCGCAGCTCACTAGAGCGGAGAAGCACGTCACATTCGGCGCGAGGAGCTACAGTGTGGAGGGATGGCCACGCGCTCACAGCCCAGGGGCAGCAGGTATGCGCTATTTCTGATTTGTTTCACCCTATTTCACCTGTGTCTGCCCCTGAGCCCGTTTATGCCTCCAGTGCATTTCTGAGCGCAGTGCACTCTCCACCCCCGGAGAGGTTTTATGGCTCTTCGGACGCTGACCAAGGGTTTTTTATGCGAGGCAGCGGTTGTGTAACTCATAACCCCGCCCTCGACATTATGGAGCCAGCGGCCCGACTCGTGGGGTTAGCGTCAGGGAGTCAACCCTTGGAGGTTTATGTTGTGGATTTTTGTGCCCTGGCCAACCAGGTGAATTTTAATGAGGTGGCTCTGAAAACCATTTTTCAATTTGGACTGAATGAGCCAACCTCATCATTCATGCCTGGTGGTCGCTGCTCTCTCAACCTGGCTCAGTTTATTGACCTCGCCCTACTGTACGCTGGTTCCTTGTTTACTGTGGGGGAGGCAGACACTGAACCAGCGCTCCACACCACGGCCCCCGTCTCGAGGCCTGTCACGGCCCCAGTCCCGAAGCCTGTCACGGCCCTAGACCCGAAGCCTGTCACGGCCCCAGCCTCGAAGCCTGGCATGGCCAGCGAGTCAACGCCCATGCCTGCCACGGCCAACGAGCCAGCGCCCATGCCCGCCACGGCCAACGAGCCAGCGCCCATGCCCACCACGGCCGGCGAGCCAGCGCCCATGTCTGCCACGGTCAGCGAGCCAGCGCCTGTTGCCTCGACCGCCCCAGAGCCAGCGCCTGTAGCCTCGACCGTCCCCATGGCCACGTCCCCTGTTGGCCGAAGACGTAAGAGAAGGAAGAGGGCCCCTTATCCCCAGTTTTGTCTTGTGCTCAAGACCTCAGAGGTTCCCTCAGAGTCTTCCACGGCTCTGCCGGGTTCTGCTCTGCCCCCAGAGTCTTCCAAGGCTCTGCCGGGTTCTGCTCCGCCCCAGAGTCTTCCACGGCTCTGCCGGGTTCTGCTCCACCCCCAGAGTCTTCCACGGCTCTGCCGGGTTCTGCTCCGCCCCCAGAGTCTTCCACGGCTCTGCCAGCCTCTTCTCGCCCCTCAGAGCCCTCGCGGCCTCCGCCTCACGAGCCTCCCAAGGCTCCTCCTCTCGAGCCTCCCAGAGCTCCGCCTCCTTCCAAGCCTCTCAGGGCTTCTCCTCTCGAGTCTTTCATGGCTCCATCCTTCAAGCCTCTCACGGCTTCGCCTCTTGAGTCTTTCAGGGCTCCTCCTCCCCTCAAGCCTCTCAGGGCTCCTCCTCCCCTCGAGCCTCTCAGGGCTCCGCCCCTCAAGTCTTTCATGGCTCCACCCCTCAAGCCTCTCACGGCTTCGCCTCTCGAGTCTCTCAGGGCTCCTCCCCCCCCAAGCCTCTCACGGCTTCGCCTCTCGAGTCTCTCAGGGCTCCTCCCTCTCTCAAGCCTCCTAGGGCTTCTCCTCACGAGTCTTTCATGGCTCCACTCCTCAAGCCTCTCACGGCTTCTCCTCTCGAGTCTCTCAGGGCTCCTCCCCCTCTCAAGCCTCTCACGGCTTCCCCTCTCGAGTCTTTCAGGGCTCCTCCTCCCCTCGAGCCTCTCAGGGCTCCGTCCCTCGAGTCTTTCATGGCTCCACCCCTCAAGCCTCTCACGGCTTCGCCTCACGAGTCTTTCATGGCTCCACCCCTCAAGCCTCTCATGGCTTTGCCTCTTGAGTCTCTCAGGGCTCCTCCCCCTCTCAAGCCTCTCAGGGCTTCCCCCCTCGAGCCTCTCAGGGCTCCTCCTCCCCTCGAGCCTCTCAGGGCTCCACCCCTCGAGTCTTTCATGGCTCCACCCCTCAAGCCTCTCACGGCTTCGTCTCTCGAGTCTCTTAGGGCTCCTCCTCCTCTCGAGCCTCTCAGGGCTCCGTCCCCCAAGCCTCTCGAGCCTTCCAGGACTCTGCCTCTAGAGCCTCCTATGGCTCCCCCTCCAGTGCCTCCCACGGCTCCACCTCCCGAGCCTCTCACGGCTCTGCTTCCAAAGACTCCAGAGCTTTCTACGGCTCCGCCTCTCGGGCCTCCTACGGCTCCCCCTCCAGAGCCTCCCACGGCTCCACCTCCCGAGCCTCTCACGGCTCTGATCCCAAAGACTCCAGAGCTTCCTAGGGCTCCGCCTCCCGAGCCTCCTACGGCTCCGCCTCTCGAGCCTCCTACGGCTCCGCCTCTCGAGCCTCCTACGGCTCCGCCTCCCGAGCCTCCTACGGCTCCCCCTCCAGAGCCTCCCACGGCTCCACCTCCCGAGCCTCTCACGGCTCTGATCCCAAAGACTCCAGAGCTTTCTAGAGCTCCGCCCCTCGAGCCTGCTACGGCTCTACCCCCCGAGACTACAGAGCCTGCCAGGTCGTCGCCTCGGGGACCTCCCACGGCGCCACCTCCCTTGGCTCCACCTCCAGAGCCTTCCAGGCCTACTTTGCTAGAGCCTCCCACGGCGCCACCGTCATCGGCTCCACCTCCTGAGCCTTCCAGGCCTTCGCCCCTAAAGCCTCCTTCGGCTCCACCTCCAGAGCCTTCCAGGCCTACTTTGCTAGAGCCGCCCACGGCGCCACCGTCATTGGCTCCGCCTCCTGAGCCTTCCAGGCCTTCGCCTCTAGAGCCTCCTGCGGCACCACCTCCCTCTGCCCTGTCTCTTGGGCTCCCCATGGCGCCGCCTCCTCAGCCTCTCAGTACCCCGCCTGCCGAGTCTCTCACGGCTCCGTCTTCCAAGGCTCTGTCTCCCAAGTCCTCCACGGCTCCGCCTTTCACGGCTCTTCCCTGGCCCCCTGACCCTGTCCGGTGGCCCCCTGACACTCTCCCTGTCCTGTGGCCTCTTCCCTGGCCTCCTGACCCTGTTCCTGTCCGGTGGTCACCTTCCAGACCCCCGGACCCAGTCCCTGTCCTCCAGTCGCCTTCCAGACCCCCTGTCCCAGACCCAGTCTCTGCCCTATGGCTGCCCCTAGATCTCCCGACCACCCGCCTGTCCACTATGTTCCCCCTGACCTTACCTTGAACTGCCCATGGACTGTCTCACTTCCCTTTGTCTGTCCCCGATCATCCTGCACCGCCTCCCGCGGCCGTCAGGAGCCGTCCTATTCAGAGGGGAGTACTGTCACTGAACCCCGCTCCTCTGCCCCATCCCCGCTTCGTCGCACACACACTCACTCCCTCGACCTCACTCCCTCGCTCTGCCCCCTCGAGCTTTTCACGCTCTTTTTGCTCGCTCGAGCCCTCATGCCCACTTTGCTCCTACTCGCTCACATGCACATCTCCCTTCCTCGAGTTTCTCACGCGCTTCCAATCCTCCTGCACATTAGTTTCACCTGCACTCGTCTCATCACCTTTCATTGTTTACACCTGCACCTTCCCCTATAAATACCACAGCACATCCGTTTCACGGGTGTTGGTTATTGTGTTTAGTTTCCCGTATCTTTGCCCCCCGCTAGTCCCGTCTAGTTCTTCGCCCTAATTGTTATTTTAATGAAAAACTTAACAGTACACATAAACAAACACACATGGCGGACATGTCCGCTAACGATCTCTCTCTCTCGCACAGCCCTCTGCTGTCGGCCTTTAAACCTCAGGGACAGATAATTAGCCTATACGGGACCGCGGCAGGTCACACCTCGTGTCGGACCTCTAGACAGCCCTCTGCTGTCGGCCTAACCAGGGACATAATTAGCCTAATACGGACCGGCGCTGAGGATCACGACCCGGCCCCGCCCTCCACCCTGCCACACAAATGTTTACAAAAGAGCATAGTCAAATAAAAAGCTTTTCCATTAGGTCCAGCTTATTAAGAAAGAGTAAATGGCACGTTGACAAAGCCCTCCTATATCTGCTTCTAAATGCTTTACATAGTTTGCCGGAATGAACTTGTGCCCCCATCAAATAGATGTTTAATTGTTCTCTGTTCTACAGCACATTTTTCAAATATAAACTCAACCTCCACATTCAGAAGCGCATACACACAAAGTGAGCTGTCACCTGATATCACAACTGATAATGTATCTTTTGCCCCATTGATGGCTTATAATATATAATGAGGGGTCAAAGGCGAGAAAACTGGAATGCTGCCAAATAAATTAGATCATAGCTGAAATAGCTAATTATGTGCATTTAATTTCGAGGCTCGTAACGGGTATACAAATAATAGCTCTTGTCAGGTGGGTTGCTGTGTTGACTAAAACCTGATGCCTGACCTGACCTGACCTGACAAACAGCTCTCTAATCCATTAGAATACATAATGGAAATTAATGTTGCTGTTTTTTAATGTAAACCCACATATGAGAATCCAAAGATCATTTTGGATACATCTAAACCTGCTCGAGAAGGAACGAGAGAAATGGACAAAGAGAGAAAAAAAACAGAGAATGAAAGAGACATGACTAAAGGCAAAACACCTTTCCCCCTTTTCCATTCTTGCTTCTCTCTTGTTCGTTTTCATGGACAATATCAATTGCATTTTAGAAACAGGAGGCACACCCTGTACTCTCCTTTCATGAAATTATCCTGTGCTGCCTCTCAATAGTTGCAACTACTTTCAAATTTCATTTTCAACATTCAGCTTTTTGGGATAGGGAAGTGCTTTGTTTTCTGTCTTTTCTGTGATGTATGTTCTCCAGATGCTTTCTGAGGAAAAGCAGTCATGAGTAAATGGGATTAATGTGCCCTTGTTATCGACAGGATTAACAGTTTGGTGTGTCTGTGTATTCATCAGGGTTCTCACAGTCATGGAAAACCAAGAAATACCAGGGAATTTTTTATATTGTGATTTGCAGGGCTGGCAATGAATGAAAGTCACAGTGTCACGTTTTGTGTTTGTCATGTCTTTTATTTTGAAAATGATTTCCTGTTTCCATGCCATGTTTTTCCTTTTCATGTGATTTCCTGTTCCCTCATGTGATCTTGTCATGTGTCCCCTGTTCATGTGTCTTGTTTTCATTAGTTCTTTGGTTTATTACTTTGTTATCAGTTCTAGTTTGTCATTGGCTTAGTTCTATAGTCTTGTTATCTTGTTTATAGTTCTGTCTGTTCATTGGTTGTCTTGTTACCCATGTCTGTGTATTTAAGCCCTCATGTTTACCATTGTCAGGTATTGTATAGTAACTTTGTTGTTTTGTTCAAGTCAAGCCATAGTCAAGTCATGTCAAGTCTAGTTTTTGTCAAGTTTAGTTAGGTTCATGTCCATGTTTTTGTTTCATTCACAGTTATAGTTAGGGATACTGTTAACCACATTTGAAATATAGTTATATAATAATAATAACTGCACTTGGGTTCATCTTCACACATCATCTCTTCGTCTGTCTGTCATTGCCTGCAGCATTGTTACACATGGAAATGCTTGAAATTTGAAAGTTATGGATAAATCATGGGGATTTCTAACAAGACAAAAAAAAAAATTATAGTTTTGCTCAGCTCTAAAATATATTATTGGCAAGATAATATTTTTTTACTCATGCCCACATACCAGCATGATTGTTGAGGGTCATTTTGTAGACATCAGTAAGACTGTGCTGTAAGTGTAATCATTTAATATATTAGTTTCAAGGATTCGTGCCTAAGAAGAAAATCAGACATAGTTTCATGACAAACTCATAATAATTTGTACAAGCATACTAGATGACAAAATCGTAAGATTTCATAAGAATTAGCTTGTAGAAAAATTTATAACTTTAATTCCCATTGAGACAAACCAATTGACAATCACAATTTAAAATCAATGCAATAAAGACAACATTTTAGGAAGAGTCTTATCCAATACTTTATTTTAACAAAGGCAATGTAAATGAAAAATATTTGGCTATCATTCCATATTTATTTATTCAATACTAATGACTGAAGTAAGTCAATAACCTTTAGGTACAATACAGTTTCCTCATTTTGTTCAAACCCATATGTTTCCATTTCTTCCATTGAAGTTATTTTGTTATTATTTAAAAAAAAAAAAAGATTGAGAACTGGGACTGATGAGTCGGTTACACTTTACAATAAGGTTCCATTTGTTAACATTAGTTAACAACATTAGTTAACTTGAACTAACAATGAACAATACTTATTAAGCATTTATTCATCTTAGTTAATGTTGATTTCAACATATGCTAATACATTTTAAAAATCAAAAGTTGTAATTGTTAACATTAATCGTTAATGCACTATGAACGAACCATGAACAATTCTGTTTTTATTAACTAACATTAACCAAGATTAATAAATGCTGTGAAAATATATTGTTAATTGTTTGTTCATGATACCTAAAGCATCAAAGTTATAATTCACCCAAAAATGAAAATTCTCTCATCATTTACTCACCCCCATGCCATCCCAGATGTGTTTGACTTTCTTGCTTCTGCAGAATACAAATAAAGATTTTTAAAAGAATATTTCAGCTCTGTATGTCCCAAAAGTCAGTAAAGAAGTAATCCATAATACTACAGTGGTAGTATTCTAGCACCTAGAATGTCTCTTCATTCTGAAGAGATATGATAGGTGCGGATGAGAAACATCAATATATATATATATATATAGACCATTTTGACTTAAATGTCCCCTGTACATTGGCTATTTATATTTGCAGACACTACATTTTTTAAAGACAACTACAGATTCACCAAATATGAATACAAATTGTAAAATTGTCATTTTAAAATATATAAACAAACAGGATCATGACAAATGTTTCAATTATTCAGTACATTCTGGTTTACACAGTAACTTTAAGCAATGCTGCCTTGCTGTACTTTAGAATGACTAATGCAATCAAATAATTGGGTAAAATGAATGATCAAGATTTTAGGTTAGAATTTAATAAGTAGGCAATAATCAGCATGTACAGGTCTTGTAAATGGTCACCATTTCCTTTAAGATTCTTTTAAGAATTTTCAAGCACATTTTTAAATTCACTAGTTCATTTTAAATGGTCCAGTGAAACCATTTTTTATGCATGCATAATTTTGAATGTAAGTATCTATTTCAATTTCTATGAGTTTAAAAAAGTAGCATGCATCGTAATAATAAGTGACCAATAAGATGCCTTTAATGTGTTTTTCCTTTTCTTTTCATTATTATGTCTGTAAGTGTCTATACGAATTCCTTATTGAGCGTGCTTGGTGTGCGCCTCTTATTAGAGAATTATGTTGCTAATATTATGCTGGATTCTCCGTAATTGAGCACATGTGTCTCTCCCTTGTGATTGGTGAACCGTGCGTTAAGTATTTGATTGATAAATGGTGTTCATAAGGATGATGTTGTGTTTTTTTATCTTTCCTGTAAACTATTTAGTGCTTCTCTTGCATTTTGTTTGGAAGGAAAGCAGCAGAATCAACTCTTCAGATTTGTTCACTCTCCCGATGAGTTGCGCATTTGATTTTTATTCTTGCACCTGTACACAACAGTTCCAATATTAATCTGTATGTATATCTGTTATATGTATGTTATTAGGTTGAAGTGCGTTGATGTGGTGAGCTTAGTTTATGGCAAGAGCCTTTCTCACTGAAGGTAAGGGATTGCTTTAGTGGGGTGATTTATAAGGGTTCCAATTTTGTGTTTTTAAGTGTATTCATAATAAATTTGCCATCACAAGTGAGGTGTGGCTCTGTATATTGCTAGCAGCTGTTTCTTCATATCTGTTTCTTTACATTTGTCCCAGCATGCTGTTTCATCAGTCACTTCATTGTTTGTTTTGCCAAACTTGTTGCACTAAATTTGTCTTTTTCTGCATTTTACAGTGCAAAACTTTTAAATCAAAGACAGTGGGGAAAAATACCTCCTGTTATGTATAATAAATGTATGTTGTTTCAGAAATGAAAACCCAACAGATACATATATAAAACATATTTTATAATGAATGCTTGCCAAATAAGAGCAATCTCTAATGAGTTGGGCTCAGGTGCACTCAATAAGGCAGAAAATCAGATCCAGATTGAGTTTTGTGACATAAAGTGGGGAACTGTGCTATAAAAGTAACTTAACTTTTAAATTTTCATCACCAGCACGTATAATCCACATAAAGTTATGTATGAAACTAACTCTGAACTTCTACCATATCTCCAGAAGTTGTTGGCTCGTTATTCGTTTGACATTCAGTTTCTCCTGCCCATGTTTTGTGGTGCTGAATATTTTACAGCAATATCATTAGCACAATTAAGTCAAAGAATATATGACAATATTATACAGGCATAAAACATTTAACTCAAACGGTCAATGCTTGTTGTAGCTGGAGAATTATGCCTAAAAGTGCTAAAAATGCCTAAATATTCATTCATTCATTAATTAAATTAAAGTGTGCATACAATTTACAATCTTAAGAATGTGTAAATGTTTTGGTAATATGTGTTAAAGACAACATGCAAGGCAGTTGCATTGAAAACTTGGCAACTAGTGACATTTTAGCACAGATAGTGGAATTTTTATATGATCTCTTATGAACAATTTACATTTACATTTATGCATTTGGCAGACGCTTTTATCCAAAGTGACTTATAGGGCCCTTATTACAAGGACAATCCCCCAGAGCAACCTGGAGTTAAGTGCCTTGCTCAAGGACACAATGGTGGTGGCTGTGGGGATCGAACCGACAACCTTCTGCTTAACAGTAAAGTGATTTAGCCCACTACGCCACCACCACTCCATGGAAAATGAGAATACCACTCTTACCATTCTACCACTCCAATTTAGGGGGGTGCTGGGGATTTAGGTTAAGTGTCAGATTTAGGAATTGATTAATTTGAAATCGTGTTGAGTAGTTAGTTTATTTTTCTAGGAATGCTTGTCGTACAATTTTGTATGAGACAACTCATAGTTCAGCGTGAAACCTGGTTGGGAAAAACACTCCAAAAATTCTTTATTTTTATTTATTTATTTTTGTATTATTATCTTTTTTATCATGGAAAATTCAGGGAAAGTAATTCATCAAGAAGTGTGAGAACCCTGGTTAAAGAAAGATTCAGAAAAGTGAGTTTTTTTTAGGAGTTTATGTTCTTCTCTGTGTTCATTTGTTACTTTGCTTTAGCTAACTGTGAGCCAGAGATTAAACAAGAAACCTCCGATCATACAGCAAAGATTTTCTGGGGCAGGTCTGCAGCTGGAGTTGACACATCCTCTACAGGCTGCTAACTAGAAGACAGTGGATGATGAGAGTTCCTCCTCGCCTCTCCACCCCCCGTCCAAAATGGCTCCCTCACTCAAAGTCACTCCAGAGGGACCAGGAGTCTCTGGCACTCAGTGCCTCGCTGTTCGCTCTAAGACCGCCCTGCCAAGAAAGAGAAGGGTCTCTCATTTTTCTGACACTCTTGTCCTTCAGCCTATTGATCGGTTGGGAGAGAACATCCCCACCATGGCCACTAACAGAAAGTGAAGTTCATCAGCCCTGCCTGCTGATCCCCTCAGCAGACATACAGATCTATAAAGGCTACCCAACTAACCTTTACCTTTTTAACTTCTCATGTCTATGCTGTCTCCAAATCTTTTTTCAAACTGTATTTATTTATTTAGAAACATTTTCAAGGGGCTCCAGTGTTTACTGCATTCTTCTTTTGTTTCATTCATTACACTCTTAAAATCTCCAATATTTTGAAAAAAAAAAAAAATGTGTCTGAATTTTTAAGGACTATGCAAGTGCATTGTTGCAATTTAAACCTTTCATTAGAGAGGCATGTTGTGTCCCATCAGAAGCACCTGTGGTAATATGGTGAATTGGAGGACAATTAGACAGGAATATTTTTCTATGGTTCCTTTCCCATGAAGAAGCTACCTTGAGATGCACAGCTATTATTCAAGTTTTTATAACATTATTCCAACTGCATGCAAAGAGCATTTACCATTGAGTATGTGCAATACGTGGAGGATTACACTCTAATTACAAAATAACACTGAACATTTCCATCAGGCTGTTAGTATAAAAAGATGACCATAACCTTGGAAGGAGAAAAGAAGGAGAGAGAGTGGGTATTTTAAATACACCCAAGTGAACACAAGCACACAAGTTCTTTATCTTGACTGAGAGAGAAAGAGCATTATTTTGCTAGAGACATGCAGTTGTGGTTTGTTGTCAGTGCGAGGAGAGATGTACATTTCTCATTGAGGCAACAGAGGGTGAATGAGCTCCCGTAGATACACACAGCCCTTGGGTCTTCAGCTGGACAGTCCTTAGCACAGCTATACTGTATCACAGCGATTAGGTAAGGCAATTCACTCCGAGAGTGATACATAGGTGAACGTGCACACTGCTTGAGTGTGTACAGTATATGTTTATATCAATTCATATCTCCATATGCACTACTGCAGTGATTTATTATTTATTTTTGCCATTTTTCCCCTTCTTGTTGCAAGAATAGTGGAGAAAGGACAGGAAATGGTGGGTGAATAGAATCAGACATTAAGCAAGCTGGACTCTGTAAGAAGCCAATACGCTGGGCCGATGGTATTTTCCAGCTGGATGGTGAAGGTGTTCATCTTTTCAGGAGTGCATTTGGTTTTACATCTTTAATTTTGGTTTAGTTAAGACTTGATCTGACTACAATTATTGATAGACCTCGGTTCCAATCAGTTTCTGATCATCATTTGAGATATAATGAAAGATCCAGAATAATCAAAACAACAATTTATTAGTCAGGTAAATATATTTCATGACAGTTACATAATTTAATACATTCAGAAATAAATATTACAAATCATAAAAGATGAATCAAGAGTAAGAGATGCGTGCCTGACTTTTATAATAAAACATGGTGGTTGTTGATTGTCACAGACAACACCATGGGGTTCAATCTGGCTACAATAGAATTTCCCTAAATTCTTTAAACTGTGTTAGCATGTATTTTACAGTTGTGGGAATGAGACCATAGTCCCACTCAATATATATAATTTGGTCTAGTTTTCAAGTTAAAATAAATAAATAGATAGATAAATAAGAATCAAAACATCCTGACAGGATCCAAATATTCAAATATTTGCTGAAGGCCAACTAAATGTAAACACAAAAGTGAGAAACCCAGTTTCTTTCCATATTATCTGAACCCTGTTGACTCTCGCAGGAAGACACGTACATAATCATGTTTAGCGGTAGATAATGATAAATGGTGCACAATAGTGCAACATATAGCGCATATGAGTCATATAGTGCATGGTCATAGAGTAACGATGTTACAACAATTTCAAGTGACTCAAAAGTTTTTAAGTCTTTCTGGATCATCTCACACCAAATCTTGTTGATTAAGGTCAAAAAGGGCTGAAAGCATTCAGATTCAGATATTTACATCACATTCAGACAGTTGCAGTAGCTATTCTCCTTCATTAAACAATGTTCAAATCACAATACCCATATGCAATTTTTTAATCTTACTTCCAGGTATGTTATTGTGTAATGTTTCGGTAAGAGCTGAATGCATGTTGTTTAATATTATTCAGTAGTCTATATTAGTCTGCGTAATCAGCTCTGCCTTAAAAACACCCTCTTATTCATTTCAACTCAAGCTCACAAGTCAACACAAATGCTCGAGTCATTACAGATTACTGCCTCACATGAGCCATCACACCACACCCACTGCCATTCTCCAGTACCAGAACAGCCAACAGAAATGGAACCTATCAATACATATTTGTAAATTCATATGGAATGGCTGATATTGTAAATACGGCTATGGTAATTGTTCCATTTGTGAGGCAATCGAAACAAATGCACCTCATTCATCTGAAAATCTGATTGGCACTAACTCTATTGTTTACATGAGTATGGTCAGAAAATGAGGATTTGATGGCATTGCGATATGCTACAGGTTTATTCATAACAGACAGATGGGCATACATATCATCTGTAATAAGAAATACATGCTAACTATTTCATTATACTAAAAAATTCCTATTCATCAGGAGCGCTGAAAATGTTTTAAGGTCACAATCCAAATGATGCCCAATAGAACAAAATGCTGAGATGAAATTAATCTTCATGCATTATCACTGGAAGATACATGTGGCTTTTCAGAGTTAGACAGCACATATCATACAACAATATGACTTACTACATTAGTGACATGTTATGCAAGTTTCATAGAAAGAAAGAAAAAAGAAAGAAAGAAATAATATTAATTATAAGTTTGAAAAGCTTGGCAGGGTTACTGGGTGAATTCTACAAAATAAAAATAAATAAAAAATCAATAAACTCAGCTGTCCAAAACATCTCCGGTTACATATGTAACCTCGGCTCCCTGGAGAAGGGAATGAGACATTGCTGTAAGCACTATGGGGAGTGTCCTTCACACCCTTATACAAATCACACCAATCATCTGTTTGGCAATGGTGTCTGAGCCCTGCCCCTTTAGGTGCGCAGTCGAAGTGGGCGCTCATTCACCCTTTCTTCAAAATTTTCAAGAGGGACAAGAGTGAGTCACTTGTATTATGAAACTCTGAAGCAGTAGTGCGGCCAGCTATCGCAATGTCTCGTTCCCTTCATCTCAGGGAACCGAGGTTACATGTGTAACCGGAGACGTTCCCTTTCAATTCGGTTCACTCGACATTGCTGTTAACACTATGGGGAATGATATCCCATCACGAAGCATTACGTGACATTACACTCCCAGAGTTTTAACAAGACAAATTAAAATTTATAGAACTAATCCCATGTGGCGGACACAAGATGGAAATTAATGTAGTCTGGGATCTTTATGAATCATATAGATATACACAGTATGGATTATTAACCCTCTTCCAACAAGGTTGGGAAAGTAGTTTTATTTCTAATGGGAGTGCTTATGACTTTTAATGAGGCAGTTGGACAGCATATTATTAGGTGGCTGTGTTGACAAAAGTTGGTAGCCCACCCGTAATAATGTCTTGGGCTCACCCACTTGAAAGTAAGAAGTGCTCTATACAGAGAGGACTTGTGAGGAGATGGACACCACGTGTTTTGTTTTTTCTCAATTTTGTGAACGTGTACGACCATCCTGCTGCCAAACATATGTCCTGTAAAGACACACCGTTTTTCCACACCCATGAAGAGGTCATGCCTCTGGTTGAATACGCTTTGACATCAACCAGTCAATTCACGACCTGTGATTCGTAAGCATGGGTGAGCACATCAACGATCTGGTGAGAGAGCCATTGTTTGGAGATGGACATTCCTTTTGTGTGTCCTCTTTAACAAATAAAGAGCTGATCCGACAGCCTAAACTGACGGGTGCGCTCAACATATGTATGCAATGACCTCACCAGTCATAACATATGCATGGAATGCTCTTCATCTGAATTAAATGTTGGGGGAAAGAAGGCTTGCAAACAAACTACCTGAGCACTGAAGGGCATTGATAAAACCTTAGTCACGTAGACTTTTCTTGGTTTACTGGTGGCTTTTGACAAGTCTGGACCAAACTACAGGCATGAGCTGTCAGACAACTGCAACTGAATGACACCCACCCATTTAAATGAGGCCAAAACCAATAGGAGTGTGGTCTTTACGGAAAGCACCCACAGCTCAACAGATTCCAATGGCATGAACGGGGAGTTTGTGAGTGCCTTCAGAATCAGATTTAAGTCCCATGTCGGCACCACTGCAGGGCAAAGGCCTCGCTCCCCTAAGGTACTTTATGACTGGCTTATGTTTACCTATTGATGAGCCAGTCTTCAGAGCATGGTATGCTGAGATAGTCACTATATAAATCTTGAGCATTGATGTGGTAAGACCAGCATCCAGCAACTCTTGAAGGAATGTCAAAATCTCAGCTATAGGGCAATTCAGCATGTCTTACAGTAAACACATGCCATTTAAGTGTATAGAGGAATCTCGTGGATGGTTCTTTAGCCTGTAAATTGGTATTCATGAATGACTGAGCCAACTCTGGCTCATCTGATGTGTTCCGTTCAGGGGCCACACATGTAGGTTCCACAGCTCTTGCTGGGGATGCCAAACCATGCCTTTTGCCTGAGAGAGAAGGTTTTTCCTCAGCAGTATATCCCATGGAGGGCTTTTTAGTATTTCTATCATCTAGGAAATCAGGACTGATTGGGCCATTTCGGCGCAATTAACAGAACTGTTTACATGTACTTTTTGACTTTGCTGATGACAGAATGACGGAGGCGCACAGGGGGAAATGCATACTTATGTTTCACCAGCCATTTGTTAGCCAACGCTTCCATGCCCAGTGGGGCTTGGGACATGGAGTACCAAATGGGACAGTGGGCTTTACCGCAGAGGTTAATAGATTGACTTCTACTTTGTAAATGTTTTCCCAAACATCCCCCTCATGATGAAGTTTTCTTTCCCCAGGTAATGCTTCTTGAAGTGACAAAAAATCTGATCCAAATTTCAGACTGCCCAAGACATGTGTCACACGCAATGAGAGGAGATGATGCCCACTCCATTAGAGGAGGCGTTGTATCATGCTCATTAATAGTGGCGATCGGAGTCCGTCCTGGCGATTTATGTACAGCATTACTGTTGTGTTGTCCGAACGAATCAGAAAGTGGTGATTCACAATGTCAGAATTAAAAGCTCTCAAATCTAGAAAGACAGCCAGTAGCTCTAGGCAGTTGATTTGCCATGCCCGTTTTCGCACCTGTCCAGGTACCGAAAGTCGGGCATCCATCACACACAGTACCGCAACCTGTGTTGGATGCATCTGTTGTCATCTAGAATAACACCCTGTTGGTAGAAAGCCAGCACTGTCCATGGTAATAGAGTAGCCAGACAGTGAGTCACTGCAATATGCATACGTTCGAGGCTCCTGGCACGATGTGGAATGTGTTGCTTGAGCCAGAACTGGAGAGGCCTCATGTGTAACAGACCTAACGTTATGATGATGGCCGTCATAAAACCCAGCATTCTCTAAAATGATCTCAGTAGCAATGTTTTCCCTAGTTTGAACTGAGAAAGACACCAAAGAATGGTCTGTACATGCTTGTTTGTGAGGTTTACATGCATGTTCACAGAGTCGAAAATTTCTTGAACGTGCAGGGAGCCAGAGACAGGCTGCAAGGAATGACTTTGAATTGATACGCCGTTCCCATGAGCACAAATCTTAAAAACCTTCTGTGATGTGGTGCAATTTGTACATCCTTCAGATCTATTGATGCAAGCCAGTCCTGAAGATGGATGTGCGATAAGTTCTGATTCTGAGTTAACATTTTTAATGGGTGCATCACGAGCACGCGAATGGGCCGAAGCCTGCCGTCTTTCTTCGGAACAAGAAAATAATGGCTGTAAACACAACTGTGTGTGTCACAGTCTGGGATATTCTCTAACACATTTTTTGCGAATCACATGCATATTGTCCAAAGGGGAGGACTTTAGATCAGAAGTTCAGGGGCTCGCAGGGCTTGCACTGGGACGAGATCCTCCTCTAATTCTTCCAACTCATCCTCACTGCCCTGCTGTGCCCCCTAATTTGGTCCCACAGGACTTAACACAGAAGAGGTGAGTGGGAAGGCATGATACGCTGGATCTTCCCTCAGAATGAGGTCGATCCTACAGTAGAGTGCAGCGTCCTGAGATTCATGCCCTCACTGTGAGGGCAGTCTGTCTCTATGAGAGTTGCTTGTGCATGGGCATTGCCCAGGCAGTGAACACAGCTCTCGTGCTCATCAGGCAGCGGGATGTGCTGTTCACATAGGGAATACTTGAGGAATGACATCTTTAAAAAGACGTGTATCATGCAAGCGGCTCTGTAGTTAATATTGTGTGTATATACAATTGATTGTCGTGATTGTGTGTTTCAATAAGGTTGTGTGAAGGACACTCCCCATCGTACTTACAGCAATGCTGAGTGAACTGAATAGAAAGGGAACAGCTAAATTGGTCTGCCCAATTAAAAATACACCAAATATCTAAATAAAAAAAATTACAATAATTATAACAACCTTAATCTCTGTCATTACTGCACCACATACCAGATATTTCGATTCCATTCAGACACAGCTCTCCTAACTGTCTGGGTGAAACCCATCAGACATTTTTTGTAAACTTAATGGCAGACCATTCCAGAGAGACAGTTCACATCTCCAGTTTCTTCTTCAACTGCTTAAATCATTGTACATGATGAGTTTTGTGTGTAGAATAAATTTGATAACCAAAAAAAAAATAAAAAACAGAAACATATGCTTAAAAATGTACAATTACAAGAAAGAAGTGAAGATGACAGTACAGGAACAATACTTGATGTAAAGCTAACTGTTAACTATTAACCTTTGCTGCTTACATTCTTGTGCAAAGGCCCAGAAGAATTAATCACTTCTGTTTGCACTGATCCTATTTCTGAATGGCAAATTTTTTCATTAGTCGAGACAGGAGCTCCTCTCTGCCAGCTCACCAGATCATTTGCATGGGCTGGCTGCCGCTCACCTCTACAGGGCTCTTGAGATGCTGTGCATGGCCTCCTCTACCTCATTCAACCCACTTTTAACTTAAGACCAATGACTCATATTAAGGACTCAGGCAAGGCTACTGACAAGCCAGTCAATAGCAATGTGAGATTACTTCATTAATGGCCCAGTGGATGAATGGACTGAGGGCTGGAAACAAGCCAATGAGACTGATACTGGGACACAGATGATGGAGGTAGCTTATCCAAGAGTATTCAAGAGTCCGGCTGTGAACAAAGCCGGACCCACACATACACTGAAGGAGTTTACAGTGGTCTAGGACACAAACACACATCCTTCACTAAATCAATACTGACATAGCCTGTTGTTTCCCTATTGTTCTTTCTTCTCCAGATAGCTGTGCACAAGTATAAAGGAAGACTCCCGAGGTCTGCACTGGTCTGTTAGTGGCACATGGCTCAGACTCACACAAAGATCTCTTTTATTTCACCGGTGACCCCAGCAGAGAACTGCCCATCATTCTCTAGCAAAATTAGCATAGAGTAATCCATTAGACAGGCCCTGACACACGTAGCAGAAATCCCCAATAGGCCTGATCATAGGAGGACAAGTTCATTATTCATAATGGGAGGACAGAAACAGCAAAAGAAAGGGAAAGAGAAAGCGAGAGTTTGAGGGAGGGGAGTTTTTCAGAGATAGGCAGAGGTATGGCAACAGCAAAAAGAGAGAATAGATGTAAAACAAAGCTTGCGATATCCTCATAAGCCTGATATACGTGTCTGTTGATTTTACCACACCTTGTTTGTATAGAAACAAAAACAATGCCAGTGCTGTGTTTTAATATCCAGTAATACAGTTTGTTACTTTATGCAAATGTAAAAGTAATATCTGTATTGATTAGGTTACAACACACTTATCAAACTACAGAAAAGCCTTAAAGGAATATTTCAACCAAAAATCTTATTTCTGTCATTTACTCACCCTCATGTTGTTTCAAACACATACAATACATCATGTTGTTTCAAACCCTTTATGACTTTCTTTCAGCTATAGAACACAAAAGAAGATACAAGGCAGAATGACAGCCTCAATAACCATTCACTTCCATTGTATGGAGTAAAAAAAAAGATTAAAGCAAAAGGTGACTACCACACATATCTCATTTTGTGTTCCACAGAATAAAGAAAGTCACATGGGTTTGGAACAACATGAGGGTAAGTAAATGACAGAAATTACATTTTTGGTTGAAATATTCCTTTAAGGTTTTTTTCGGTGAACTATTTTATTTAGAGTTTTGTAGAGAGTGGAACTGCTTGAAAAAGTGATTTTTTTATTTTCTTTTAACTTTTTTTTTCCTTTTACAATTTTAACATATGAATGTAATTTCTGTGAATGAAAGTAAATCCTTTTGTGCTGCTTGGGAGGGCAATATTAAAGGTGAGAGTTTGTGTATATGTAGTTTATAAATTCATTATTGGTTGTAATATAGTTATTTTGTTTTAAAAAGTCCCTTTTCACAGCTGATGACAACAGCTAATTTCATAAGTGGCTGTGAACAAACACACAAACATTAAGAAGCCATAAATGTAGAATGAAGTTCTGCTGACATGTGCAATGTTAAATGCCAACGTACCATTTAAAATGGAAAGGGCAACAGCATTCAGCGTTTTTGTGGTGTGCCATTAAGACTCATTTAGAAATAAGACAATTCTTTAGTGTTCTGTACCTGCCAAGAGTTGGACTGGTTAAAGTCCTGCAGATGAACAAAAGAACATAAAAGATGTGGTGACGGGGGTGTGGCTGAGCACGGATTTTTGGGTGGAGTGTGAGGTCAGGGGGAATGAATGGCCCCCGATCAGGCTGTGACATACCAGATACCGGTTTGTATTCAAGGAGGTACATGTCAAGCTTTGGTGGATTCAGGATGTAATCAAACATCAATTCATCAATGTTTGGTTCAAGGCGAGGCTTTGGATGTAGCAGGCCAGGTGAGGGGAATTTGTGTGGATGGGTCCTGTAACAATGTGTGTTGGGTGCGATATGCTGGCTGTCGAGGTGGCACCAGGGCTGTCTACATCAGCTCCACATCAGGATGACGCACAGTAGAGGGAAGCCGTGGCTTCCCCCGCCCTTAGAGAATTTCCGGCAGGGAATATCCCTTTGGAGCAGATGCAAGAAGAGACCCTTAAGCATGCCTTTGACCACGTGAAAGTGACTGATTGTCAACACCTCCAGCCAGACATTACACTCTCATAACTTTATTTTTAGATTATTAAGGATCAGTTGAATCGAGCGATGCAGGATGCTCATACAAGGAAGGATACAACCCAACTGTTAATACCGAAGAGCAGTTGGAAAATGCTATTCCAGATGGCTCATCATAATCCAATGGCGGACATTTGCGGGGATGTTTGCAGGTGGTGTGCAGCATGCCGTGAATGTAATCTGGTGAATCTGCCAGCCACCACAAGAGCACCATTGTGCCCCCTTCCACTGATTGAGTTCCCCTTCGAAAGAATTAGCATGGATCTCGTCAGGCCATTAGAATGGATGGCACGCAGGCATCGCTTTGTGTTGGTTCTGGTGGACTATGCAACATGATACCCAGATGCAGTGCCTCTGTGCCACATCTCAGCATGCAGTGTTGTGGAGGCACTCTTCAGAATAAGCTCCCAAGTGGGGATTATGAAAGAAATCCTCACTGATCAAGGCACTACGTTTATGTCACGTAAACTACGAAAACTATACGAATTATTGGGGACTAAATCGATTCAGACCAGTGTTTACCACCTCCAAATGGATGGCTTGGTCAAACAATTTAATCAGACACTAAAGAATATGGTTTGTAAGTTTGTGTATGAAGACACACGAAATTGGGACAAGTGGCCTGATCCCCTATTATTTGCAGTGCGAGAGGACCCGCAAGCCTCCACAGGGTTCTCCCCTTTTTAATGGAAAATTTGGAGGAGGGACCTTCAAACAGCAAAAATGAAATTCAATATGTTCTTGACCTGAGAGCAAATCTCCACACACTGGGGCAATTAACACAGGATAATTTGCTCCATGCTCAAGAATGTCAAAGCAGGCTGTATATTAGGGGTACTCTGCTATGGGAATTTTGTATCACTCCCCACATCCTGCTCTAAATTACTCAACAAGTGACAAGGGCCCTTGAGGTCACAAGGCGAGTCAGGAAATAAAGTTAAACGAATGGATAGAGATTGAGCATGTCAGATTTACCACCTCAATCTCCTAAAACCATGGAGTTAGGTGGTCCCCGTGACGTTGGCAATGGTGGTTCCGGAGAGGGAGGAGCTTGGACTGAGGTGAACTCAAAAGCCACAAATCGAGTCACACCGGTCACTTGCAGAGACCACCTTTCACCATCACGGAGGTTGCCTGGTTGCAAAGATAATTCTCCATATAAGTCATAAGAATCTCATAGAGTACCACATCCAGAAAACTCCAGGGGGTTATAGGGGCCCCCTAGAGGTTACCTAAACACAAAAAACAAGTGGTATGGGAAGAGATTAAGGCCCTGCAGGATATGTGGGTAATCAAGGAATCCCACGGTGACTGGTCCAGCCTGGTGGTTCTGGTTCCCAAGCCAGATGGGTCAGTTCGGTTCTGTGTGGATTTCAGAAAAGTCAACAAGGTGTATTAATTTGATGCGTTTCCAATGTCCCGCATTAATGAACTGCTCGATAACTTAGGCATGGCTCTCTTTTATTCAACACTGGATTTGATAAAGGGATATTGGCAGATTCCCTTAACTCCCATGTCCTGAGAAAAATTATATATCCCATTCTGTTTGGCTTTCAACAATTTGTCACCCTTCCTTTCAGCTTTTTTGGGGCCCCATTCATGTTTCAGCACCTCATGGACTCTGCACTCCACCCACACTCTGCCTATACCGCTGCTTATCTTGATGACATTTTTATTTATAGTAATGAGTCTTGAGGTCGCTGAGACAGTCTGGACACAGAGCGAACCCTAAAAAGTGTGCTTTTGGATGGGCGGAAGTATGGTATCTGGGCTTCCACTTGGGTCAGGACCAGGTGCTTCCCCAAATTGATAAGAACACAACAATTGCAACCTGCCCAAGACCCAAGACCATAAAGGAGGTGAGACAGTTCCTGGGGCTGGTTGGCTATTATAGAAGGTTTGTGCCTAATTATTTGACCGTCACCAGCCCACTTACTGATCTCACAAAAAAGGGGCACTAGACCCTTTCCAGTGGACGGAAATGTTTCAACAGGCTTTTACGAAAGTAAAGGCAGCACTGTGTGGCGGACCATTGTTACATACTCCTGATGTCTCTCTCACTTTTATTTACAGACTGACGCATCGGACAGGGGTTTGGGGCCGTGCTGTTTCAGAGTATGGGGTGGAGGAGCGGCCTGTGCTGTTCATAAGTTGCATGTTCTCGATGAGGGAGACCAAGTACAGCACGATCGAGAAAGAGCACTTGGCGATCAAGTGTTCGGTCCTCACAGTTCTGCTATTTGCTAGGATGTGCCTTCACCCTCTGTTCGGATCATGCCCCCCTCCAGTGGCTCCATCACATTTAAGTTTAAGGTGGTCCACAGGCCGGAGGCGCAGATGGCTGTAGCGGATTTTCTCTCCAGAAAGGGGGGGTGGGGTGTAAGTGACAGGCTAGGTTGCTTCCCGGTTTGAGTCAGGAAATGAGGATTTATGGTGATGGGGGCGTGGTTGAGCGCTTATTTGTGAATGGGGAGTGAAGCCAGGAGGAATAAATGGTAAGAACTCGCACCTGCGTATAATTTCTCTAAATGCTGTCCTGTGATTTAGTGAGCAGCGTTAGAGAGATAAAAGTGGAGATGATAAGCCCAGAGAGAGAGTTGCACGCAGCAGTGTGTGTGTGTGTGTGTGAGCGTATTCATCAATATCCTGATGAAAATAATTATTTGTGTTTATAGTAAAAGTGTTAAATAAAGATTTACATTAGGGGTGATAGACGGCCTTCCGTTTCCTCCTTTGAATAAAGAATAAGTGATTTGTCACAGATGTAACATGCTAGAAAGCATTCTTAAGCATTAAGGATTATTTCATAACGAATTAAAACTCAGTTTCTCAGTTGCATTCTCTATCTTTTCTTGATTTTTTTCTCTTTAAATTTCATGATTTTTAGAACTTTTTCTATTGTATACTGGCAAGAAGCACTAAATCAAGCTTGACTCAAGGGAAAGGCCATGCAGACTTCCATCGATGCCCTGACAGGCAAGTACTACATCTTTTCCAGCAGAGAAATGCCATTTCTGAAAGGCTTCCATTTGATTAATATTTATAATGGAAGTCTGGATCTTTTTTCTCCTCTCCACAGGCTGTTTTATTGTCAGATGGTCACCTCTCTAATTTGGGGGTTGAAAATGATGGTCTTGGTTGTGGCACTCTGCCAGCACACAAAGGCAGCTCTTCGGATGTCTCTGAAGTCCTAAGTCTCTCTCTCTCTCTCCCTTTTCATATCAGGACTGTGCTGCTCAAACCTTGGCAGAGCTCTAATCCTCATATTATAAGACACCTGGACAGTCTTAGACTGTCTGCCTGCCCAGAATCCTCCAGATTGGTCGCACTATTTAACACCTTTTCTCTTGCCTGATGTTCCGGCGGCTTCTCTGATAGTAATAGCAGTTTCATTGTGGAAATTGGTGTCCCAGCCAGTACCACTTTTATCTGCTTCTGAGCCATAACTTCTTGAGAGGGTGTGGGATATATTTTATGGAAGTGTAAAAATTAACACAGAATATGTATGACAAACCAGAGAGTCAGAGGTTTGCAAGAATACCTCTGTGTTTCCATGATTTACTCTTTTGGTGAGAGCTGATGGTCACTTTCTGAGGCGAGGATGTTTTATACTAGTGGCTTTACTGTAAGACCCAGATTTTACACTGGACACGTGGTGGCCCAACACATTACCAAAACTGTTTATCGTACAGAAGTGTGTTATTAAAATCAAACTATATAATACTACCATGAATTGCATGGGCCCAACAATATGCAAACATTTGAACATGACATAGGCTGGAAAAGATATAAAAAAATAAATACATCAACAACAGCAGAAGTGTGATTTACCAGCCTGATGCATGGAACAAACACAGGGTCAAATACTGTATTTGTATTAGTATTATTCATATTACTAAGTGGCAGATGAAGTTTGCTCCATAATACATTTGATTGGATGTATTACATTTGGTAAGTGTTTCCCCTCCTTTTTAAAATTGGAAAAGCATATTTTTTTTTGCTATCATAACTATGGATAATTATATAGTTAGTTGTATAGTTGTTATTTGAATTTAGCATGATCCTATCAAAACTGACCTGTGACACATTTATGGGTTGCAACTTACCAGTTAAGAATCACTTGACACTCACAGGTCTCTCTATCCCCTTCTCTGTGTGTTTCCATTGGCAACTTTTAAAACCTCACAGGTTGTAATAGCAAGGCTTTTGCTTTCTTCTCTCTACACTGTCACTGATATATTCAGCTACATAAATAGTGACTCAACCCACTTCAAATAGCTGATGTGTTCAATTTCCACCTCTCCAAAACAAACCAGAGGCGGCTTTTCAAGCCATTTGTCAGCAGTATGAGAGGATGGCTTTTATGTACTGAAAGCAGTTTAATATTTTGTGAAGGCTTACTGCTGCTGCAGACCAGCTGAATGACAATCTGACAATACACTCCCATCCATTATGCTTCTCAGATCAAGCACTCCCAGCAGCAGTCCTAAGAAACTTTCTTACTCATTCACTCGAAGAGGGGTGAGAGGGTGATCTGGCCACCCTGATAGGTGGAGAGAAAGTGAAAGAGAAATATAGAAAATAAGTGAGATATAGAGGTGTGCAGCCATCAAGTGAAGTCAGAAATATCATAATTACGAGATAAATGAATGACCAAGCAAAGTCATAGTAACCAGTCGGAAACACTGAATTCTAAATGATACCCAATATGCAGAGTTTGGAAACATGATCACGTGGATCGCAAGTCGAAATGCAGCTGCAAAAAGTTAATGTACCCTAAAATGTAACCATGCTTCCAAATGATTGACAAAAAGAATACCCAATCATGCATTTTTGCATAAATTCAGTCGTGCTCATCTTTCTCTTTAGCGCTAATGATAGCTTGTTGTGCAAGTAAACTTTGAGACATGGATTTTTGTCCCATGGGAACCAGGAAGTAATCACATTCGCAAAACAATGGTGAGCATGATTTTGCAATGATGGTTAGGTTAAGGGTTGGGTTGGGGTTTGGCTTAGGAGACAAAGTTAATAAGATATACATTCCTGTTTACTGTATTACATAAATTCAAATTAATATATTTTTTTAATAAAACAAAAAAACTTGGTGTCACTCTGTGGACATTTCACCCAGAACTTGAACCTCACACATGCTCATACATTCAACAATACTTCCAGCTTTAGCCACTGGGGTCAGTGGTATAATTTTCAGTAAGCACAGAGCAATTTCAGGAGCAGAAATTTCGACCTACTGTCACCGAATTCACAGTGACATCAGTTTGCATTGGAAGGGGGAGTGTTCACATGAAAGTCTGTTGTAGGTGGTATTGAAGGGTTTTGTGAGGTTATGTACATTTCAGAACTGTTTTTCAATGTTAAGATATTACATTCAACTGAGCTTATAATTAACTACAGCACATAATGACTCACTCCTCACGGTTTTGGATCCCATGCATATAGAGCACATAGGTGTACTAGTGACTGCCGTACTTGGAAGTAGGAGCTTTCTAGATTCACTTTAAAGCAGCAGTAATGTAGAGGTTTTGAGTGACCTTGGCTACCGAGGAGTGATGAGTGTGTTGGTATTGCGTATTCTAGATCCATTACTCATGGCACCTCTGCTCCAGGAGGTTTATGCCTTTCTCTCTATAGCATACACACAAACACACACACACATGCACACAAATGGAATGCTGAAAGTGCAGAAGGGCGCAGCGGGCACTGCCCTCCTATGGTGGCAAACATATAGAAAACGCATTCCCTCTGGCTCACCACATCTCCGCTCCTGCCCCAGTTGAGTTTTCGTACTGTTTCGCCTCTCATCTTTATTCCTATTTAAGTCAAAGACAGAAAGTCAATGCACAGGGCATGGCGTGGAGCTAAGCTTCACTGGTTTTCTCTGTGCAGAAAATGAGATCTAATAATGATTTGCTCACCGTGGACGCTATCAGCACATAAAATCATCCAGGTTAATCAAATGGTTGTTGTGAAAGCCATTTCTTTCTCTGCAGTGCTAACCCTTGCCGGCACAAGCAGAAAAGATCATTGATTTTTAATCTGCAATGAAAACCTCTTGTCACCCTTGGTTGTTTCTGAAATAATGCTGTTTTCAGTAGTTATACTTTTTCAGGCTCTTCTGGGATGGGCCTGTGCAATTTCTGACAAGCTTTTGGGACTGAGAGTCTAATGCTATGAACTTTAACCTTTGACCACACTGTGGAACATCACATGAATGAATGGAAACACTTTGTTCTACTGTCGACTTAAGACCTACAAACTGCATACCATGCATAATAATAATAATAATAAAAAAAACAAACAAATAAATTGCAAAATACATTTGGTCTTATAAGTAATTATATTTTACATGCCTCTGGCTTATATTGATTGAGTGAAAGAGACACACTTTAAACAAAACAATTTTGCTTAAGCTTCCAAGGTTGTCCGATTCCCCTCAAATTAAAATATGCAAACTTGAAATGGTATTTGAAGAGATACATTTAATCTTTAAAAGCAAATTCCACCACAATGACAGGCTGTCATTAACAAGACCTTGTGATGTCAATGTTACAAGCGAGTACAGACAAGAAAACAAGTTATGAATAAACCCTTGAATGAAGAGCTGCCCAAAGAATACGGCTTAATAAACATAAAATTATTTAAACCATGGCAGAAATCAACTCTAACGCACTCAAGGTTTGCATAACATCTATAATGAGGAGTGATTAAAAAACAACACAAGGACATAATCTAATCCAAAGTGAGAGCAAAGTGTTGTGACACTGTTAAGGAAGTATTTTCTGGAGTGAGTTTAAAGAAAGAAACTTGTGGAAGGTGTGCTGGGCCTGGCCAGTGTTTGACTACGGCAAGATGATGAAACATGCTGAGTGGGACAAATGAGACACTGAACGAACAGGACAAAGTCCTGATGAGAGTCATTCCAGTGTCCTTCAGTCCTGTGCTATTATATCAGTCATGAATACTGCTTTCTGCTTACCATAAATACAAATAAAATAAAAAACCTGACAGAACAGAAAAGTTAGGCAAAGAGTTACTTAGTTGCACTTTAAACGGCATTGTTCAATTCAGTGGAACAGTCACAGACACATGAGCATGGCTCTCACGCTGAGGTATCATAATGGATACACACCTATGTACCAGAACTCTTCTCTCCCCTCTCAGAGATGGAGGGAATGGGATGAGACTGTTTATTCTCAGTGGTGCTTTGATGATGAAAGAGAACATTATCGTTTTCTTACTGTGCCATTGTGGAACTCTGGGTTGTGCCATTGTCCCGGTCTTTCTTTTTCTGTGTCTGGTTGGTGACCCCTCTATTAAGCATCGTCCAACTTCGTGACAAGGACTGAAGATAAAGCCTCCATAAATGTTCAGTAAATTGTCTTCTTGACCTTTTCTGGCATTGCACTCATTGGCACCTGAAATGTTATAGAAAAAGAGAAGATTGACACTTCCAGTGGAATGATGAAGTACAGTCTGCAGTCCTCTCTCCTTCCTTTCTTGTAATCTATCTTCTTCTCTTTCCAACTATGTTGTATTTTCTTTCTGTGCCTGTTCCTCTTCGTACTTGCCTGCCTGCGAGGATGCGTAGGGTGGTGTACATTTTGCATATGCGATCTGTCATAGGGGCAGGATTAATGTTGTTTGCTGGCTCCCGCACACAGCTTGTGGTGCACTGTGGGCGACCGGAAACTTGGCCAAGTCTGGCTGCCACATGGTTGGGTAGAGAATTAACCCTTGGAGGCAGGAGGTTGAAGGCCATAGCTCAGGTGTCCTTACATATGTTAGCAGTGTCAGGACAAGCTTGGCTCCAGGACCCCTGCAGGGAAAGAGCACTACCAGTGTGCCCACGTCAGAGGCATGGAAGGGGGAGAAGGGAGAGAGGATATGCCTTGGCACAGAGCACAGCCGATATGCTTGCTTTTTAATGCCTCTCTGGTTTAACTGCAGCAGTGCAGGCACTGAGAGTTAATCATTACACGGTGCATGTGAAAAAGATTTATTCAGTGATGTTTCTATGTCATCTCTGAGGAGATGAAAGGAGAGGAGGGTTACTGGCTCTGTGGTATACATATGTGCTTGTGTCCCCACCCAACATTACCTCAAGGGTATGAGTAATTCATAGATTTTTGTATATAAAGTGTGGTTTGATCACTGATTCTATTTTGTATAGAAGCAAAATTTACAATATCAATGTTTTAACAGTACCTGAATTGTAAACCCTTTTACATTTGAATAACTTGAGAAATCTACAAATGTTAACAAATCTGTTGTGGTTCAAAGAATAGGAAAATATTTTAATGTTACACCATAAAATCGACATTGCTTAATTTATATTTCATATTTTTGATGTTTGATGATAATTAAATTCAGCCACACAGAGTTGAAGAGTGAAAATTATTATATTTAATCAGACCCATTTTATGTAATTTTTACATAAAAATGTCATAAAAATTTGTTTCTCAGACAATATTTATTTTACTCACTAATAAATAAAGCATTATTTATTTGAACTTCCACATAAAGGTTTCAGGGAAATTCAGTTCCGTAGCCATAAAGACTAAATGTCACTAAAGGTGCCCATATGTAAATATGCTTATGTTTAAGATACAGTATGTTTTGATATTGTATGTTTCAGTTTATATCCAAACATACACAAATTTACAGTATGTGTAAACGTTACATAAACCTATATACAAATTCTCATGAGATCATGTTGCACCAACAGGATTCTAAACTTTCTTAACCAGCAAGACTATCTTGGTCAACCAGCCTCACCAGAAAGATCTTGTTACACCAATTTTTGCTGGTTAATGGCAATACTAAGTTGGTCCACCAGCTAGACCAGCACCAATTCAGCACTAACCACTGCAAAACAACCTGGACCAATATAGAAATTAATTCTGGTCTAAGCTTATCTTTTTAGCACCTGCTGGGACACAGGTGTCTTTGCATATCCTGCTATGCTCACTCAGAAACAGCGCACAAAGATTGCACAGTGGGACTATCATGCTGAATTTCCCATCCCATAATTATGGTCCAGATTCTTGTAAGAATATAGAAAATCAGAAAAACCCTTGTGCATGGCTTTCTCTGTAAATAACACATTACTCATCTGAGAAATTGCAAAGACTTGGTTAGGAGTTTGATGTGGTATGAAATTATTGTTTTTTTTGACCAGCAGATGGGAACTGATACATTTCCAGTTTGGATACATTCAAACACAACTCTGTGAGAAATTAGAGACAGGAAAAGAGGAGAGACACATATAGAATGTGTAACTCAAGGGGCTGAATGAACCATATTCAACAGTCGTTGTCAAAGCATTGACCTTTTATATGGCCCACGGTGACCCATGGTTCTGCATTTAAACTTTTCAATTGTAAACTTGAACCTTGTCATTTCCAAGCCTCTGTGCAGGGGTGTTATCTTAGGGGACAGTGACTGTTCGCAAAACATAACCAGGGGCAGACTTCTGTCAACCTTCTTCAACAAAGCAGAAAGAGAGAGAGGGGACATCTAAGTTTGAACGTTTTTTAAAAATCACATTTTTGTAAATCTAGATTTTGTCTTGCATAGGAAAGCTGTGATGCTCTGTCAAAGCAAAGTGACTATGGGTCAAGTGTGTGGCAGACGATAGAAGAACTTAATCTGCTCTGCTCATGACTCCTTAGATCTGACTTTTTTCTCAGCTCTGTCTCTTTTCTTCTCATCCCATGTTGTCTGAGAGGGACCATTTGAGGGAAACTCTTAGCTGTGTGTAGAGAGAAGGAGAGAAGAGTCAGGTTGGGAAAGAGGATGCCCACACCAGTGAGTACGAGTCGGTGGAGTCTGAGGTTGGCAGAACAGATAGCGGAAAAATTAAATAATGAAAGTAAATGAAAGCTGAGAGCATATAAATCATTCTATAGCAAGAGCAAATCACTACAGAGAGAGCGGGTGATCGCTAATGGGTTGGACTCTAAACGGGAATGTTCAGAGATAAACCAGCGAGGAACTGGCAGAGAAAGAAGGAATCTATGCACATGAATTCGTCCTGAAAGACCAAATGCACATGAATTTGTCCATGTGCGCCGAAACGTGAGAACTGTCAAAAAAAATCAAACATAAACACAAACACAAGGTGGCACACAGACCACACACACACACAACAAGAGAGGTGTAACACACAGGGGAAGACCTATCAGCACAGAATCCTGACAAGAATCGATAAGAAATAGTTCAGCATAATTTATCATTGAATTATTTTACCCATTATTTGTGTGCTATTTATTTTTTTATACTTAAAGAGTACCATATCATTAGATCAGCAACATGCTAACATCAAACTTTAAGTAAACTTTTCTTTAAAAAGCCCTATTTGTGTGACGTGTAGTCATGCTGCAAGCAGAAAGCATAGCAAGTCAGTCACTTATAATATTATCTGATGGTTGGTATGTCGGTTTAAAAGGCAGCTGCCTATTCAGGCAGTAAGCAGTGAGGCAGCTCAATTAGTTTTGGAACAGAGCTGCAAAAAGAGAAGGATTGAATTAAAAGTAGATTGGAGAGAGCGAAAGAGAAAAAGCAATTGTCTGCATGCAAGATGCTGGCCCGAGAGACCGGGCTGAAGGTAGTTGTCCCAGCTAGTGCGATAAAAGCTACATTACATGAAATTAATGGAGGCTGTGCAGGCTGTACATGAATCAGTTTCAACACTATGAAACAAGTACAAAGGCATAACACAATCTAACCACAGCTTCAAAGCTCTGCGATTTAGTCAGTCAGAACAGGCCTGACAGAGGGAAGAGAGGGCTCAAATTGAGCACAAGAGTGTGAAAGGGGGGACTGAGGAATGAGACAGCTGATACAAGACAAGGACTATGAGTGAGCTGCAGTTTTAAAGAAAAAAATAAGATGGGCACAATTGGATGAATAGGAGATGATTAGCATTGCGGTTTGCATCTCTTCTCTGAGGTGATATGAAACATAGTTTATTGAACGTTAAATAGTTTCTGTGGCGTGTACAGGCTGAAACTGGTGAGATTGAGGCACGGAAGCCATCAGTGCCATTGTTGCTTGCATACATCGTCACCCTGTGTGCAGACTGCTGTGACTCTCCTTTGAACAACACAAAAAACATGCAGATAGAAACCACAGAGCACACCCACTATGTTGGCTCAAAAACAGACAGGGAGAGATTTTCCTTTCTTTTTTCCACACTTGGCATGTTAGTTCTGCATATAAATCTTTGTCATTTGAAAGTGACAAGAGAAGATTTAGAATAGAATAAGTGGCATTTTCTAATTTATAACATTGTGAAATGACAGAGCAAATGGTATAAAAAAGCCAGGAGTATGCCGTTGGAGTGTTTGAATATGTGGTGGATTAAAACTGCAGAGGTGTCTGTGTACCTTTTTGAAATGAGAGGATTCTGCTTTTTTCCATAATTTCCTTTGCAGACATCACTGGAGATCACTGGAATCATCCCTTCAATTTTCAGTCCCTTACCTCTCCCTCTCTCTTTCCCTCTTTAATGTTAAAAGACTCTTTAGAGAGACCCCATTTCCCTCCTGTGCACAATCTCTCCCACCTCTATCCTTAGATGCAGATTTGCAGCAAAAGGAGAAAGGCAAATGACTAATGCATTTATTTTTAGATCCTTTGAGATAAAACAAGTTTGATTTACTATAAAAACATTCTGTAACTTTTAGAAGTCAGAAATGAATTGAGTTCAAAAAGACAATTTATAGAAATTAAGCTGCAAAAAAAAAAAAAAAAAAGGAATAAGTAATAATTTATTATGTTTAAACACCAGAGAAACTAACAATATGAGTTATCTTTCAAGGAAACATCAATGTTGCGTAATTTTGCAATTGGGACTACGTCAGTAGCCTCACGTGGTCTGAAGCCTGTATACAATTTTATTGGCTGATGGTGCTTAAGTGATGCACATAGTGAGCTATGTCATGGGCTCTATATAGGTGAGGATTTGGAGCTATCTCTCCAGATTTTCTTACTTTAGTGCACAAATTTACTAAGCCTGTGTTGGTTGCTAGTGACTTGTAGAAAGTATGGTTGCATAAAAGTGGTTGCATATGAACCTTGAGGCTCCGGCTCTTGTCTCCATACTTTTCCTTGTGTTTCTCTCAGTGGTGACACGTACTTTGCGCTCCTCGCTCCATTTAACCCTCTGGGGTCGCCGGACACGCCAGCGTGTCCTGCTGGATTTTTCCATCATTACAACGGAAACAACATAAAATTCTCATTTTGGGGCATACAGATAAGTTTAAAACATTATTAGAGACAATAAAGGGTCGATCAAAGCAAATGGTAAACGCCCCGACTGTGCCTTAAAAACAAAGTCATTCACTTTTCTGCGCATTTGAAAGACAGCACAATACACAAGTGAGAAAACTCCTGGATAGTGACGAAGAGTTACAATTTTCCTCAGAAGAAGAGCGGGACTAAGATGAACATTTGCATTTTGAAGAGAGACTTGATCCAGCCGAGGATACAATTTTGGATGAGTAAGTCATTTAGTTGTCATTAGTTGACATGCTATTTTATATAAACATGTACATATTTTACTAGTGGGACTGTTTCCAGACTTTTCAGCCAGGATTCAGAGTATTGAAATTTGAAATATGTAAACAAGCAGTAAAATGAATTAATTGTTTACATCAAACCTCACTGTCGAGGACGTGTACCATTTGATTTGATCATCTCATTACATTAGCGTATGAATGGTGCGCTCTGCTGGTGGGTGTGATCACATTAGCTATAATTAGATGAAACGGTAAAAACTGTACATCGCTTGGTTTCATACAGATTACATTGCAGGAGAATATTTGATTTAAATTTGAATTGTTTTATTTAAAAGTACAAATCTTACGCTTTCTAAAGACATATGTTTCATGTTTGTGTTATAAGTATTCGCAGAGTTTCCGTTCATTTTTGTGACGTGTTTCAGAAATATGCTCATGAACACGGAGACTGTTGAAAGCTCACCCTTTTTATTTTCTTTATTTTACAAACGCACAAGGTTTTGTTGTTATTGTGAGTGTACACAAATAAAAGTAGACCCTTTATAGTCTCTAATGATGTCATACACTTATCTGTATGCCCAAAAATTACGGAGTATTTTAAGTTGTTTCTGCTGTAATGACGAAAATATCCAGCAGGACGTGCAGGCGCGTCCGTCGACCCCAGAGGGTTATAAATATGCCCATATTAGAAAATCACCATCTTATAATGATTTCTGAAGGATCATGTGACACTGAAGACTGCTGTAATGATGCTGAAAATGTAGCTTTGATCACAAATGCATTTCACAATATATTCAAATAGAAAAATGTTTGTCTTTTAAATTGTAACAATAGTTCAAAATATCACTGTTTTTACTGTATTTTGGATGAAATAAATTAAGCCTTGGTGAGCAGAAGAGACTTCTTTTAAACGGTAGTGTAGGTCTTTCTTCTTTTAACTTAAAACTTGATTTTGATCATTAAGTCTCCTCACGTTCATTCTATTTCTGTCACATTCCTCATTGATAGGCCCAGGGGAGGGGTCTTTTGTCTCCTCAGGTGTGAATTACAATCAATATTCATTATAGTTCATGCCTCCTCGCATATGACCTTTCTAACACTGAAAATGTCTTACAAAAGTTAAATTACTATATTGTTTTGTATGAGTGATCAGGATGGTTTTCACATCATTTTGTAGCAAAAATTCTAGGCTACAAGATCCAGTTCTCAAAAGACTTGTAGACAAATGTTTAGTTTGTGTTATATGTCCTTAGTTCAATGACTTAAAAATATGAATACCAATATAAATGGTATTAAAATTTGTAGATAAGTAGAATTTTTGTTAATTTCTTTCCCATTCACACATTCGTTTTAATGCTAGGGGAGATTTTATATTTGCCTGATCGTTCCCATGGCCAAGGGTCTCGGGACGGACATAACGGAATTTGATGTATAATAATTACACGTATTCAAGAATCAGACACTCATAAATGTCCCACGATGTTCCCCTCATAATAAATGCTGGGGCCATTGTGGAAAACCTGCTTGCTCTCAATTCCACCCATGTTCACACATTCTTACCCATTCTAATGCTAGGTAAGATGGTTTATCTGTATTTTTATCTGTATTGGAATTTGATGTATAATAAGCTCAGGTGTTCACAAATTCCAGTTCTGGTTTAGTGCTGGATATTTTAGCAAGAGCATTTTGGGTCCAGGGTTACCCCACTTAAAGTATAAGCGCAGGCTTAGACCTTCTTGGCTCGTCCACGTACCTTTATGGGATTTATCAATGGTGTTAGAGTTGCTCTTAGCTGCTCGGTTTGAGCCTTTAACATCATTATCTCATACATTTCTGACTCTTGAATTGGCCCTGTTATTAGCATTGGTATCGCTTAAGAGGGTTGGTGTTTTGAATGCCCTGTCGATCAATCCCTTATCCATTTATTTTGCACCAGGGTTATCTAGGTCATGCTGAGACCTTGTTTGGGCTATATGCCAGAAGTCATCTTTTCATCCTTTTGCTCGCTGATTATTAATTTGCAGTCCTTTCCTCCTCCATCATTTGAGTCGGAGGAGCATAAGAGGCTACATATGCTATTCCCAGTATGGTTTATATTGACCATACTAGCCAATGGCGTAAGTCAGACTAGCTGTTTGTGTGCTTTGGTGGCCACAACAGTGATGTTTTGGTTGTCCAAGCATAGACTGTCTCTTTGGATTGTGGAAGCAATTTCGAGTGCTTACGAGGCACATGGTTTGACTTCATCTCTGGGTATTTGAGCCGATTCTATGAGGTGCATGGCATCCTCATGGGCATTGGCTAGAGGTGCATCCTTGGAAAACATTTGTATGGCAGCAGGATGGTCCTTTCTGCATACCTTTGTTAGATTTTATAGTTTGGATGAGAGTTTTTTTCCTCCTGCTTCCCAACTTCTCTCTGCTGGATCAGTAGTATGTTTTTGAGATTTCTATTTCTTTAGCTCGCTTGTGCACCGCTGTAAGTTAGCCACACGGGTTAGAGATTTAGCAGCTACTGTTCGCATGGCGTGATGGTATCTCGTCCCAATTACATCATTACTCAACTTTGATGTGTCCTTGAAAGGAAATGTCTTGGTTGCAAACGTAACCTTAGTTCCATAAAAAGGGAACGAGAAGATGTGTAGCTGGCCATACTTTCTAGCTGCTGCATAGGCTTGTGCCTTTTACAGAAAATCTGGCGAGATGGTGCCAAGTGCTCGCCTATACAGAGCCTGTGATGTGGGTCTCTATGGATGTCGCTTAAGCGCAATCAGCCAATAAACTGGCGTGATTGTATACAGGCTTCAGACCACGTGAGACCACTGACGTAGTCCCAATTTCATCATTACGCAAAGCCTCATTCCCTTTCAGGGAAACATAGTTATGTTCGTAACCGAGATGTAAACGTGTTTAAGTCGGCACATTTCAGCACAGATGAACCAGTCACAATGCAGGCTTTGCAAAGAGGCTGTTATTGAATTTTGGGGAGGTAAAAACTATTTAAGACCCAGCAACAAACCCACATCAAATGAGTAACCCCACAGCAAGGTGTTACTGCTTATTTCACATGTGAAGATGGCATTACCTTAGAAGCCTTAACTCTTTCACAATGGACAACGATTTTTTTTGTAACACCTAAATCACAAATAATTATTAGATTAGATGCTGCAAATTCAAACTAATATGTTACTTTATAAACAAAAATGTATTAAATAAGTGAATGAAAAATAAATAAATAAATGTCTTGTTTAATTCTAAGGGTCTGAGAGAATATGGAAAATGACTATATAAAACTCAATTACTTTAGCTATTTTGTTAATAAGTAGAATTCAAGTATAAAATGTTACAGAAATAAGATATGTAATGTAAGAAATATCTGACCACATTTTCTATTTTTTATTTCATTTATTATTTGCAAATAACTTCACAAACATTATAAATAAAAAATAAGGAAAGCAAATTGAAAGAAATAACACAAGATATATGACTATACAAATATACAAAACAGAAATAGCTTTTGGGTTTGAAATACAGTGAATGTTGCAAAGATTTGGACAGAAAAGGAGAGGAAGAGGGAGTAGAGATGACATGGGCAGAAATGTGATTTTCCACAATCTCTGGCCAGCCAGTGAAATGTTGGTGCAGGAAAAGAAGGAGGCACAGTGTGATCTGGCGCCTAGGTGCTCTGATTAATGCACAGTTCCAGTGGCTGATCATTTAACCTCCTCTGGCATTTATCAACCTGTAGTTCCTCTCACTTCCACAACAATAGAAACAAACATTAGAAAAAAGCATTAGAGATTGCCAGTGGCTCAGACAGTACCGCAGCTCCCTGTAAGCAGACTACGCAGTCTACGTAGGGCACCAACTCCCTAGGGGGGCACCATCTTACCCTAGGAGGGCACCAGAAAGTCCACCGGCAGCCCTTACTTGCATATTATATGCTATTCAAGGACCCGGAAGCAGTTGTGGAACACAGAAGATCGCTATGCGCTCAAATCACCCAAACCACTCTGCGTTGGGCATCAATTCGCCCTGGGCTCAGACATTCACCGTAACACAGTTTCTTTACAAAAAGGTCCATCAGCATGAAATAGTCACATTACACATACCATAACTATTGCAGGAATTATAAAAAAATGTTGTGGGTAGATCACAATACTTCTATTATAATAGCATAATATAGCAGGCTGACATAATTGTCTTGTAAATTGTCTTGTTTCCCAATTGTAAATATACAATTGGGAAACAGCGAAAGAGAGGACTAATACAATTTTTTTGAGGTAACTCTAAGCTAGGTTACATAAGGGACAGTACACAAGCACCTCTCCTGCCCCCCTAAAGCACTCTATCAAGTAGGTCAAAGGTCAACTGAAAGGTGTTACAGGAAAAGAGAAAATAGCACTGAGATGTTCTCATTTTGAAAGGAAGCACAGAGAGGCAGGGGTCACCCTGGGGGCGAGGCTGTGGCTTTCTGCTCTGCCTTGTGACTGGTGCTCAGGCCTTTCACATGAGCCTAACCTTGTCATCATTTAGGTCAGGGTTATTTATCTGTTCATATCTCCAATACAGAAACAGTTGGGTATCACAGAGAGGTCATGCTGTGGTCAAAGGCCTTGTGAGGACATTATGAAACAGAAAGAATATGCTTTTGATCCAGGATCTTTCAGAATTGCTACATTGCATTAATGGACTAGACTGCTGTGGTGGCTAAACTGTTGGTTTTTCTAATTCTATGGCAAAAACGTAATGATTTAAAATAAAATTTAGAAAGAATTTGACATCATCATCTAGGACAGTAATTCCTAAACTGGTTTTGTTTCAGACCCCATATTTTAAATTGGACACCAAGTGGCAAACTCATCACAATACCAAACGTTCAGTAACCTGTATTTTATGTAGTCTCTGTCATATTTACTTTTACCTTGCATAGTAGTCCATGTTGTCATCTGCCAAATTTGTCTAGTGTCTACCAAACAAACTGATGAATGAATTTGAACAAAAATACCGTACAGTAGACTTTGATTTCATAAACAGTCAACAACGAAAGCACAACAATTATTTTCCATTTCAAATTTTTAAAAATCTCTTTATTTTGCATTCCCAATTCCCAACACAACTATTTGGATAGTTGCAATTCATTACTGTAAAGGGATTAATGGAAAGGAGGCTGCGAGAACCGGCTGGACAATATAAATAATAGTTTAATATAAAACTGAAACAAAAAGACAAACTCACAAAGGTGTCGGACAGCTGCCCGTAAATCTCTCTCTATCTGTCCCACTGAAGACTCCAGTTGGCCTTTATCCCTCTCTGAGGCTTGATTAGCCTGATTAGTGTGTAGCATCACGACCCGATCCGGCCCTCCACCCTGTCACAATTACTTAATTTTTTTTCAGTATTTTCTCCTGCTGTCTGCAATCCTTTCAAAACAGACTTATAACTTATTTTTGGGTCAATACCCACCATTTGAGAACCACTGATCTAGAATACATATTTAAGTATTAAATAGTATTCATATTAAAAAGTTAACACCAAAAATGTAAGTCTGCCATAATTTACTCATTTTGTTCCAAACCTGTATGATTTTTACAAGAAGCTGTTAGCTTCTTGAATATTGCTGCAGAATATTAGCCTTAGTCACCTTCCACCGCATGTTTTTTTTGTCCTATACAATGAAAGTGAATGGAGACTAAGGGCATTTTCACACCTGGTCCGTTTGAAGCATTTGTTTCAGAAACTGGTGCGTCCTGAATGAGGTGGTCTCAGACCAATTTAAAACTAACTAAATTGGTGTTTCACTTGTGATGAGAATGCAACCCAATCCAATGGACCAACGAATCAAACAATACTAAAACCATGAACATACCTTATGGTACTTTGGAGAATACAACAGTAGGTCAGTTTATCACTGTAATTCATCATCAAAATGTGGATATAGCCTTTTGGTGACAATTTCAAACATCATAGCATATTTAATATAAGTTTAAAATAGATCTGTTTTTTAATTCTTGAGATAATTCCAGTACAATTACTTTTCTCTTTCAGATAGTGGCAGAGGATGGTGTAAACAACTTTTTGACAGATTTTTTTTTTTTATGTGTTTTTTATTGTGCGTGCACGAGAGAGAGGGAGAGCTCTGTGACAATGAGAACAGGCACGTTTCAATGCAGAAATAATACGAAAACAACTAATGATGGAAATAAATAACCAAGACATAAATTTTACAACTCACATCATCCGTGTGTCGGATAAGGTTTGTTTGCAGCACAACCTCTGACTAGAGTACACATTCTGTACCATACAGTAAAATTTTGCATCACGTGACATTTGTAGCAGTTGACAATATTTTACAGGTATATCATTTTAACAGGAATAATGGATGCGCTAAATCCTGGAACAATGCACAAACATTGTTACCAATAGGGGACAGCTTGCTCTCATGTGACTTTATGACACAGTTTTGGTTCCTTTTGAAACATTGTCTTGTGAAAGCGAACCGAACCAAGAAGAAAATGCAATACGGTAACTATTTTAGAGCTTTTTTCGGAACAAATCAAACAAGCTACAGGTCTGAAAATGCTTACATACTGCATTGCATCTCCTTTTGTGTTTGACACAAGAAAGAATTTCACACAGGTTTAGAACAACATAGAGTGAGTAAATTAATAAAAAAATTCTGGTGAATTATTCCTTAAAGATTTGTGATTTTTGTAGGCCTTTTAAGGAAATATAGTAATGTTGGACCACAGTATAAGTACACCAAACAGAAAATACTTTGAACAATGCCATCACCCTGGTTTAGACAAGAAAGTTTGGCTCCAGTGCTTTACATTAGGCCTGATTCTCAAGTGTAATAAACCTACTCTTAAAAACCTAAATCACAAACTGCCAAAGTCATTTAAAAAAATATTTCAAGTTCATCTGCGCAAACATTAAAATTGTAAGAGGCTAAAGTGAGGGAAAGAATTTGAGATATTAAAAGAGAGGTATATAGAGAGCGAGAAAGATTCTGTGAAGGGAGAGAGATCGGGGGAAGGTTAATGAAGGGGGACAAAGTTGTGTTTGCTTAGACCTTTGTGACAGAGGAGGAGGATGGCGGCGAGACATACACTACTACGTGACTGCTGCTGGAATTGGCTTCATCCGTTTAAGGTGACTACAGCCACTGTGGATACTGTCGTGCCATTAGAGAGATCTGGAGAATAAGCCACGGAGATAGCAGAGATTGCCACGGCCTGTGTGTTTAGGGACCTCCCAAGGGCATAATGACAAACCCGCACTACTGAATGTATGACAGGAAGAGTGATGCGTTTTAAACTGCTTATTGTTACATTACTGCTGTTTCTTAATCGTACAATGATTAAAGGGATATTACACCCGAAAATAAAAATACTGTCATAATCTGCTCTCCCCCATGTTGTTCCATATGACTTTCTTTCTTCTGTGTAACACAAAAGAGATATTAGGCTGAATGAAAGTGTCAGTCACCATTCACTTTGTGTGAAAAAAAAAACATATGCAATGACACTGAATGGTCAGTGCGACTAACATACTTATTAGCATAACAGTCACACATGTCTAATTCTAATTGTCTAATTGGGTGGGCTAAGTCTAACTGTTCCCTTTACAAAAAGCTTCACTTTGATGCTGCGCTGCTAAGCGCTACGGGGAACAACTCTAGCTGTGAACCGAGCTGAAATAGTGTGTGTAACACGTCAATGAACATTGACTGGAATTTATAGCCTCGGCTGATGTAATCATTAGATGCACCTGTGGCCAGGCTATAAATGGATACGTCACCAGGTGTCGTCAGAAACTCTTTTTTCAGAGCGATTCTGTTTCTGTGTGTTTCACAAACCCTGTCAAAACTTTCTTTCCTCTGTTAGGAGTTAGAATCAGTTAGGCAGTGTGCAGTGAACGTTGTTCTCTTTGTTCTCTTTTCTCTTCTGTTTAGAAAATATTCTATATATATCTATATTTCTAAAAAAAAAAAAAAAAAGAAAGAAAAAAAGAGAGAATGACTGACTGAAAGCCGCAAACGGTGCGTGTTCCCCTCTTCTTGCTCTATAGCTGAAGAGGACACACATCAGTTTTTTCTCTGTTTGTTTGGGGGTAAGAGCATGCTGCTCTCGCGTTGCAGCAGGGTGGGTGCGAGCACTGCAATTTGCTTTAACAGAGTGCTTCGTGCTCGCCTCGCTTGCTTCCGGGAGTCAGCACTCACGAAAAAGAAAAAAATAAAGATCGTTCATGGGGCTCTTGCATGGATTTGGCTGAGGAGCAAGAGATGGGTTGATCCCTTTCTCTCACTCTCTCCCCAAACCCAGCTGGTCCTTCACATGATCTCAGCGCGCATTCCGACGCTTCTTCGGATCATGAGGAGGATCGCGATTCTCTTCCCGCCTCCGAGCTTTCCGTCCGTGATAAAAAAAAATCTACGGAGGAATTGCTCGATGTTGTTACTCAAGCGGTTGCCAGATTGGACTGGCCACGCGAAAAAGAGATACCAAACCCTCCAAATTAGGGGATAGATTTTATCTTCCAGTCTAAGAAAGGGAATGTCTTCCCATGTTCACATACCCTCGACGTCATTATATTCGACCATCGTGGGTACTGAGGCACGGGGGTATTCAGTGATGCCGCCGGTCGAAGAGACGCTTGCGGGCTATCTCTCGCCGGGCTCGGCATCGTCACTTAAGAAGCCCTCTCTCCCCTCAAAGCCTTGTAGGACAACCTCCACTTTAGTGGGAAGGGCTTATCAAGCAGCAGGTCAGGCTGGTGCTGCTCTGCACACTATGCTGTTTTACAGGCGTATCAGAATGACCTCCCGGACGACCTGAGTGTGGGTTCTGCGCTTGACGAGCAAGCCTCAGACCCGCCTCAGTCCTGTCTGAACGGAGGCTCAAAAGCAAAGCGTGGCGAGTCGTGCTCCTCCTCCCAGGGATTAGGGACAGTCTCGCCTCCCTCGCCAGCCCCCGAAGCAAGACCTCTGGGCTATCATTTCTAGTAAGAGAAAACCCTGACGGTCTTGCGCCTAGATTAGGGGGTAGCTCCCCTGTGGACGGTGCGCGTGCTTCACTTCACCCCTCACGGTACCCCCTCGAAGCCCCTCCATTCCCGCCACCTCTTGGTGTTTCAGGTTGCAGAGGCTTCCGTCAAAATTGGGTGTTTTCACTGTTCCTGCATTTTATTCAGGACGCGAAACATCCGACAACCCCTCAACAGGAAGTGTTAAAATATAATACCCATCTCAGAGATCCTGGCAGCGTGGAAACTTCTGCCGGATATATTCTTTTCTGTGGGTCTTATAAGGGTGTCAGGATTTAATTCACTCGCTGCTTTTCCGTGTTTCAACGGCGTGTTCTCACTACCGTAAACCGGATTTCTTTTTTTGTAAAAACAAAAAACTCAATCTCCTGGTTAAAGGGGCCATGGTATGTGTTCCCCTTCCAGAGAGAGAGTTAGGTTATTACACTAAATACTTCCCGTTTCCCATGGAGGGTGAGGGGTGGCGTCTGGCTTAGATCTTAAAGCTTGAACTACCCGTGGGTGTTCAAGTCCAAGATGATGCCTGTCAAGACGGTCGTGTCTCAAGCCCTACAACTCGTTTGGCTGGTCACCATCGATCTTATGACGCACTTCTATACTTCATTTAGAAGTTCTGCCACAACATGGAAAGTTCCTGAGGTTCACTTCCGGGGGCGAAGTCTTCCAGGGTCAGGTTCTTTCACTCAGCCTAGCCCTTTTTGCCCACACATTCACAATGCATGATGTAGCGCTGGCTCCTTGCGACTCCGGGGCATCTGCATTCTGAATTATGTAGACGACTGGCTGATCCTAGCGCAGTTCCAGGAACTGGCAGTTCAGCACAGGGACATCGTCTTAGCTCATCTGTTTCTCTGGGGTTGAGGCTCAATGCCAAGAAAAGCGTCTAAAAAAGCCACTCAGAACACTGTCTATCGGGGCATCGTATGGAGTTCAATCACAATGCTGGCACAACTGTCTCCCGCTAGTATTGAGTCCATTCAGATCACCCTGAGCAAAGTCAGGCTAGGTCAAGGTTGCACTGTTATCAGTATCAACGATTTCCAGGTCTCAGGGCAAACGCGTCCACGGTGATCCCTCTGGACCTTCTGCTCATGAGACCGTTTTTGTTGTGGCCAATAGCCAGGGGATTTCTTCCAAGGGCCAAAACCCCTAGGCTAAATAGGGTTACGCGCCTCAGGCTTCGTTCCCTTTCTATGTGGTTCAGACCCCGGTTTTCTGGATGCCCGTATATGGGAGCAGATTTATGGTCCAGACAGAAAATACCAACGGGGGAGTTAAGAACTCCATCCTATGGTAGTAGTTGCCCAGAGTTCGCCAGCAAGGGTTTTTGCCTCTTACTGATAACACCACGCTGGCCGAACAGGGCTTGGTTCTCGGAGCTAATCTCTTCACTCGACGGCTCGCCTTGGGCGATTCCGAACAGGAAGGATCTTCTATCTCAGGCACAGGGCAATATTTCATCCCTGCCCCAAATTGTGGAATCTTTCATGTTTGGCCCCTAAGGGTACCAACTGAGGGACACAGGGCTCTCTCCTGAGGTTATCGAGACCTTTTTAAATGTCGGGCTTTTTCCACTTGGAACAAGTTTGGGTGAGATCTTAGGGCAGAAGAGGACCTCTTCGCCTCTATGAATAGTGCAATGTCTCCTCTACTTCTCCCTGAAATCACCCAAACCCCTTGTGTCTAGACGTTAAGACACATACATGACCCAGAATGCGTCTGTATGCGTTTCTTTCCCCGGTTTCTCTGCTCCTGGGAGTCTTTGCAATGTTCACCAGCAAGGGTCTTGCCTCCTATTAATGGCGCTGCGCTGGCCGAACAGGATATGTTTCTCAGAGTTAATTCCTCTCCTCGACGGCTCGCCTTGGGCGATTCCGAACAGGGAGGACCTTCTCATCCTTGTCCCGAATTGTGAAACCTTTCATGTCTGGCCCCTAAGGGTACCGAATGATGTTCACAGGGTTTTCTCTTGAGGTTATCGAAACCATTTCAAGTGCTAGTTCCACTTGGAACTGATCTGGGTAGATTTTACAGGGCAGAAGAGGACCTCTTCGCCTCTGTTGATAGCGCAATGTCTCCTCTACTTCTCCCCGAGTCGCCCAGCAACCCCATGGAGGGGCTGATCGTACTAACGCATTCATAGCACAAATGCACCTGCATGCGTTTCCATCTACTAAAGTTCTTATTACAGAACCAGCTAACTGCCAGTTTGCTTCAGTTCTGGATTTTCTGTAGAAAGAACTGTTAGCGGGCACTTGCCTCGCCACTGCCAGGTTCTATGTGGCCACTGCGGTTTGCCACGGCTTGGTGGGCGGGGTGCCCTCAAAGAGGCATCCTCATTATTGCCCGGGCCTACGAGGCGCGCGGTCAAGCTTCGCCAGTAGGTTTTAGGGCACACTCTACCAGAGGGTTCTCTTCTAAAACATTGGCTAGAGGTCTCCCTCTGCAGCAAGTTTGTGATGCGGCAGGTTGTCCTCTCCGCACACATTCATTAGATTTTTATAGTTTGGATGTTCTGCCACTCCGGGCTCTTATGCCCTTGAATCGACATCTCAAACTCATGTCTGGACAAGTTTGTGATGCGGCAGGCTGGTCCTCTCCACTCACATTCATTAGTTTTTATGACTAGTTTGTGTTGCAATAGGGTTCTCTTCGCACACATTCATCGAACTTTATGGGCTAGATGCTTTGCTACTCCGGACTCTTATGTCCTTGAGTCGACATCTCAGCCCATGCCTAAACAAGTTTGTGATGCGGCAGGTTGTCCTCTCCGCACACATTCATTGGATTTTTCTAGTTTGGATGTTCTGCACTCCGGGCTCTTATGCCCTTGAGTCGGCATCTCAGCTCATGCCTGAACAAGTTTGTGATGCGGCAGGCTGGTCCTCTCCGCTCACATTCATCAGTTTTATAACAAGTTTGTGTTGCGATAGGGTTCTCTTCACACATTCATCAAACTTTATGGGTTAGATGCTTTGCTACTCCGGGCTCTTATGCCCTTGAGTCGACATCTCAAGCTCATGTCTGAGATCTCTCGCGTTTTTGTGAGTACACTGCACAACCGTAGGGGTCCGGACAGCCCCAAGTGCGGCGGCGTGGGTATTGCGTTCCCCGTAGCGCTTAGCAGCGCAGCATCAAAGTGAAGTTTTTTGTAAAGGGAACGTCTCGGGTTACATGTGTAACCCTTGTTCCCTGAAAAAAGTGGAACGAGATGCTGCGCTGCTTTGCCGCACTGGGACGTCCCAGGACTGCTCTTCAAAAAGAAGTATCTGACGACACCTGGTGACGTATCCATTTATAGCCTGGCCACAGGTGCATCTAATGATTACATCAGCCGAGGCTATAAATTCCAGTCAATGTTCATTGACGTGTTACACACACTATTTCAGCTCGGTTCACAGCTAGAGTTGTTCCCCGTAGCGCTTAGCAGCGCAGCATCTCGTTCCGCTTTTTTTCAGGGAACAAGGGTTACACATGTAACCCGAGACGTTTTTATGCTTGATAATTTTTTTATCAGTCCACTTGGACTGAGGTCCATCCCAGTATCATCTGGCCTCATAACCATCACTGTTAATGTAAATTAAATGCTTATATTAAAGTAGATAGCCATGAGAGGCTGTACGTTGCTGTAAAACTGTAAGAGGGGTTCTTAGGCACACTGAGAAGCAGAGATAACAGCTATTTGACAAAAGAGAAATAAGATAAAGTAATTAATTGTTACATTTATTCTTAATAATAATCATCAGAATAAACAACTGTTCCACTGAGTAATATATTTCACTAGCCTAACTCTAGGCTGTTTATGGTTGCGAAAGCAATGTAGTAAATTGGTAAATTAATATAAAAATGCGGACACAGGTGTGCATTAATTTGCGTTTTAAAAAGACTTCAAGTGAGGCTCATTCAATAAGAATTTAGAGGAACTATTTGTTTCTTAAAAATAAAATGTGTTAAAATGTCATGTAAGGACACAACAGTCTGGCTAAAGGCTAAAATCAAGGTTACAGTGAGGCATTTACAATTGAAGTGAATGGAGCCAATGTTTGGAGGGTTTAAAGGCAGAAATGTGAAGCAATTTATTTTATATATATAAACACTTACAGTAATTCTTCTGTTAAACATCATGTATTATTTGACCTGTAAATTTACAGTTTTTAAATCTTTGATTTTACAACCATTTTAGGGTTTTAGGGTAGCCTATACAACTTCAAACAGAAATGGTCAGAATTAGATTTTACCACACTAAGGATTACACTTCCTAGTACCATTTAGCACACTGCACATGCTTCAAGCACTAGGAAGTTTAATCAAGCTTGGAATCAAGATCGTGCTTAGATCATGCTTAAACAATGCACATATAAGTATTATAATGTTTATGAATTCACCCATTCACTTCAGTTGTAAGTGCCAAAGTCAAAATACATTTTGTAGTATTTAACATACAATGCAAATACCGTAATGCTACAAATGCTGACAACTGAGCATAAAGGAATAGTTCAACCAGTGGATCAACCCATGTCTTCCGAAGCGATCTAATTGGTTTTGGGTGAGAACAGGTCAAAATATAACTCCTTTTCACTTTACGTCTTGTCATTGCAGTCCCTAAGCATGATTTCTAGTGCTTGGCTCATGTGCAGATCGCTAGAGAACGCTAGGAAGTGTAATCGAGGTTGGAATCATGATTGCCAAGGAAACTGCTGAAATCAAGATTTATAGTTTTATTTTAAGGTTTATTTATTTTATTCTCAGACTGACTTCAGAGTGTGATTTATGTGATTAGTATGGAAGTGGTTTTTAGAACTACATTCCACACCACTGTTAGTATGAAGGCAATTTATCCTAAATTGTGGATGTGCACCACTATTGATGAACTATTGTTTGCATTCAGTGTGAAAACTGGACGCGTTCTCGCGTCATCACATTCTTGAGACACTTGTATAATTTTGTTTTTCAAAAGTTGAATTTCTTTTAAATTAACACACTATTATATAAAACAGTGCTCATGCGTGAGACTCTGAAAACCAGTGAGGTGTGGTGCAACAGTCAAGAATGTCTGTCTAGCAATATATTTAAATAGAAAAACAAGTAAAAAACATTGCATACTGCTGCTAAAAATCATTCAGAGTGAACAGCTCCTTAAAGTGCATTTAAGGTATATATTTTATCAGTTTATGTTCCCTAGCAATTAAATCTATAACCTTTGCATGACTAGGTCCATGCTCTTTCAGCTCCTGAACATTCTAGAACAACATAACATATGTTTTGAAACTCCTTTTATGGGTTCTGTCCGTTTTGGCTGTTGTGAGACAGTTAAATGATATGTTATGTGTCCCCTTTGGCTGAGTGAGATTTGAGCTACTGGGACCACACGGGAGATGATATTTCCATGTCTGTTTGAACAAACGTGTGGCGGACACATGTCTCTCCACCTGATCGAACTGATAGAGGCAAATATATTCATCATGTCACCAATGGCATTCAATCTACTGATTTCAGTAAAATAATATGATTTATACAGCTCAAATATAAGGATAATTATGTATGTATAATAAACCACACTTCAAAGATATTTAATTAATGTGGCTGTATGTTTCAAGTCTACTCTCTAGAGCACTGTGGAGAAACTTGACACTTTTTGGTGAGACTTGAGTCTACTGTGGCCTTCAGACCAAAACATACATACACACACACACACACACACACACACACACACACACACACACACGCACACACACACAGAGAGAGATACTGTTGACACACACTGTCACAATCAGGCCAGCTCTGCAAGGGTTAACGCTGCAAAGAGCTTTTGCCCAGTGGATTGTTTATCGACTAGGAGAGAAGGTCTTCTTTTCCTGGGCCAGGTAAGGCAGCCTCCCTTTTGTTTGATGCTGCCCATTTGAGGAAAGCTTATCCCTGACCTTCTGCTGCCGAGACTGATGACAAGGACAACGCACACTAACCTTGACATTCAGTAGGCTAAATGGCTTTTTCCACTAGCAGTCAGCAAACTGGGAGACAGGCAGCAGGAGGCCAAAAACTAATGAATCTATACCTGAGAGAAACTTAGCAGAGCCACATTCCTTACAGGAGAAGTTCTCACCACAGAAGTGACATCTACAACTGTAGGTTCATGTGTCTCTGTATGGCAGTAAATCATTACAAGCAGGTAGTGGGGAAAAAAAAGTCTATAAAAGTTTAGAAAAAAGGGGGGAAAATACACTAACATAATCAGGACCTGTACTAAAGGGACCGTGGGACATTTGCATTGCACTGTGCTTGGGACTATGAAGCTTTTTTACTATAGACAGTTTTCACAGAAATCTTTTTTGTATTTACATTTTTGTTTTACTATTTAATGTAAATTTATAACATTACATTTTGTGTTATTTGTTAAAAAATATAGTCAATGTTGGTGCAATAGGTTTATTTCTTCTGATTGCTATTATCCATCTCTCGCTATTTTTTCCTCATTTGGAAAGTTGTGTAAACATTACAGTGGATCTTTATTTATTTTGTTGTTGGAATAAATATTGACACAAAAAAAAATATTAGCTGTGGTCTCCCATGTACATCGTATAGTTAGTTAATATATAAGTTTACCCTGGTATAGTTGACTTCTGTGTAACAACCCTGTACATTTGAAAGGGTCCATTGAGAGGAAATACACTTCAACAACACTTCAAAAATTCAACAATGGCTTATGAGATATATTGAAACATGTAATGCAATTAGATATCACTTGTGAGATCACTCAAGCTTTTATGATGTCACATATGATTAATCACACAAGGAAATCGCAGAAAGAGAGACCATATGAACCAATCGAAGAAGAGTTTCAGGAGGTGCAGTGTGGGCTGGACATCCACCAATGTTGTCAGTTAGTAGCCAAACTATCTGTTTCGCCATACGATATAAGAACATCTAATTTGTGCCATAAGTGACACAGAAACTACACAGTTCACCTTCAAGCATGTTATGATTCTAGTCAAAAAGATGCATCATAGGATTACATTGTAACACGCAGTTGTGTTAATTATTATATAAAAAAAAAACTGTAAACAAAGTATACTGTAAACCAGTGCCAGGATGCACAGAACAATGTACACTCACGTACAAACAACCAAGCAATACATGAAGTGTACACCCACAACCCAAAGTCAAACAGGAAGACTACTTATGGGGGACTTTTCAGAAGAGCTCTTATCACTGTGTCCTTTGTTTCTAATGAGATAAGACAGTGTTAGATGGAAACAGTACTAACCTTTCTGCTTGTTTACTGTGCAGAGGAAGGGGGGTGGATGGGGTGGGGTTTGTCCAGCCTGACAAACAGTTCTCTTTCTAATGAGAGGCCTTATGGGAGCATGTCACAGCTCCTCTGCTTGGCACACAGATTGTTCACAGGTAGAAAAAGCTGGCTTGTTTTGCTCTGCCCTATCTCTTTTACCGTACAGTGAAATCCATGTGAAATCAATTACAACCATCTGAATAATAAACAGTGAGTGTATACCCGACAATATAATCTTCTCTAGATGCAGTAAGGAATAACTCTTCGCCCAGCCTGCCACCCATGAAGCTGTCTGACCTTTGACCTTGGTGTTGCAAAAGGGTGATAGATGAAACAGTTAGCAGTCTATAGTGAGGCAGAACAAGACAGGGTTCTGGCAAGGGCAGACACAAACTGAGGCAAAAAAACACACTCCCATATCCCCTCTTCTCCTCTACTGTAACTAAATCAAACTGTAGACAGTGTGCATTTTGGCAGTGTGTCTCTGTTCTATATCTGAGAAAGGCTGGGATGTCAGGGGCCAGTCTTCTCTCTTTATGAGGCTATGGTGCTATAGCCCTGCTGCGCTCCGGCCCAACAGGACAACTGCTCCACTCTCCCAAATACATCATCCTGTCTGCCAGCCTCTCCCAGGACACCGCACTGTCCCCCTCCCTCTCACCATCCTCCCCTATTTTACTCCTAGTGCAAGAGGAGAAGGAAAGGGGGGCCAGATGTGTAGACAGAGAGTCCTTGTCCAGTAGAGGTCAATGAATCTAACAGAGCTTCTTCTGTAAGGATCTGAAAGCATTCTACTGAAGCTCTCCATCTCACCACTGTCATGGGACGCCCTCGTGGAACACTGAGTCAACATTTAGAAAGGCTGCGAAACAGTTTAGAGCAGCAGATGAAATTAAGACCGCAACCTGCATCCTTCCGTGCTTGTCTCAAGATTTTGAGGATGGCTTACACCAGACCCCTGGTCCAAACACCCCTGCCAATTATTCATCTAGGCTGTGCCTCATCATGCTGCTTAGTTACCTGTCATGAATCAGTATATTGTGAACACAAACTCAGGCAATTGCAAGAGCCTTGATCTATTATACATTGGGGCAGAGACATGACACTCCACGGCTGCACATTCAAATTAGTAATGCACCAATGTATTGGCAATTGTATCGGCGGATGAAAGCAATTATCTGTGCAATCAGAAATTATTAAAGGGATACTCAGGGTTCCATACAATTTAAGTTCATTTGAAAGTTAATTCATTTGAAAGCATGTGTGGCATAATGTTGATAACCACAAAACATTATTTTGACTCTATTCCTTTTCTTTAAAAAAAGCAAAAGATCTAGGTTACAGCAAGGCACTTAAAATGGGTGTGAATCACCAATTTTTTGGAGGGTTTAAATGTGAGAAAAGCAGAAATGTGAAGCCAATAATTTTCTAAAAGCACTTACATTAATTCTTCTGTTAAAAGTCATGTATTAGTTGAGCTGTAAAGTTGTTTTTAGGGTTTTCGTTCACAAATCTAAAGGTGCCATTTTGGTTGTCCAGAAAAAGGTGATAAGTTTAAATAATTACATTAATATAGTAAAATAAAACCAAATTAAAATCATAATCTCACAATAACAGTAATAATTTGTTATTATGAGATTTATTTTTAAATAGCAGTTGTTTTAAAGAAAATTAAGAGGATGTGCCATTAAGTGCACGTGCTACAGCAGATCCAGGGTAGATTCCAATCGCAAGTGATCCTCCCTATGCCCTACTTACCCCGAAGTGCAGAACCCTTGAAGTGGGTAGTCTCAAAGAAACATTGCATTACTGTAAGGATATTCCCTTCGCCAACAGTCTTGTAGAAGGGTTAAGTGGATACAATGACGCCCGGGATGGAGAGGTGTGGCAACCTTGGTGTGCGCATATGTTAAGTTTGTACATTTGTACAGAGGTGATTTCACCTCTAAAGAAATAAATTGTGCCAAAAAATTACCAAAAAAAATTACTAAAACAGCAATTGCCAAGGCTACCCCTGGCCACCCCCTAGCTCTGCCACTAACAGTACCACCGCTCCCTATACGCATATTGCACAATCTGCATAGGGCAACAAAACCCTATGGGGGCACCATCATACCATAAGGGGCAACAGAAACTCCACCAGCTGTCCTTACTCACATGGTATACGTTATTTAAGGACCCTGTAGAATTTGAGGAACACAGTCGATCGGTCCGCGCTAGCACTTTCTCATCGCACCTTCGCACCATGTTACCAGGGTAATAAAATGGTACTGAATGATTGATCATGTTCTGTCAAAAATAACCGTCCCCTTAGTGCCACTAGCTTGGACGCGTGGCTCTCACTTCCCAATACGTCACGCTGGCTGGCCAGGACAATTCGAATCGGTTATGCAATTCAATTTGCCAGGGGGCGTCTGCTTTACCGCAGTACACAGCGAACATACCAAATCCCTGCGAGCGGAAATCGCGACTCTCTTACTCAAAGACGCGATAGAGCTTGTCCCTCCAACCAAGATGAAGAAGGGTTTCTACAGCCCTTACTTACATCATCATACCCAAGAAAGGCGGCGGCTTATGTCCGATCTTGAACTTGCGAGTTTTCAACCGGGCCTTGCACAAACTCCCGTTCAGAATGCACACGCAAAAACACATTTTAACTTGCGTCCGGCATCTAGATTGGTTCGCAGCGGTAGACTTGAAGGACACGTACTCTTTACGAAGGTTGCATTAACATTAAGATCAGGTTAACGCGCATATTGTTTATATCTTGTGGCTATACTTTTGAAAAAGTTTGTATTTTAAATATTCAAAAATTCACTCAAGTGCCTCACTGTAACCCAGATTTATTTATTTTTAAAGAAATTAAAAATAATTAAAGAAAAGAAATTAAAGAAAATGAGGGGCAAGTCAAAATGAATTTTTGTGGTAATCAATGGTATACCACAAATGCTGTCAATTGAGCTTAACTTGTATTGAACAGGAATATTACATTTAAAAAAATAAATAAAAAAAGTTGGCTAGTTAATGACTTAATTGCTTATAAGACCAGTTACTCTTAAACAGGAAAAACATGTAAAAACATATGAAAATAAAGTTATTATTTACATTTCTTTGAAGTTGTGCACTTAATTATGTGTGATTTGAAACAAGGTAGCATAAAAAAGCAAAACCACCAAACTATCGGCAGATATTCTAAATAATTCAATAAATAAATTCACTATTACTCACTGATTAGTTAAACATGTTTCCATATTAGTTGATAGTAGTAACTTAAAGTGTTTATGTAGTACTACACATTTGTCCTGCATTAATTTCTGCTTAATTACCTATTATTGACGGACAATTATTATAAAGTGTTACCACAAAATTTCCATTTAAGACATAAAATCTGGATTTTTCTTTATGCATTTGCACTCTGTGCAAATTGTCCTCTGACTTATATTAAATATACTGTAGCTGGCAGACGATGCTCACTGAATTTTACAATGAATTCTGGAAATTTCTGGAGCAGCAGTTTCAGTGCACTGAAATTATTTTGACAATGGAACAGCCCTAGAAATAGATGCCTCCCTGGCCAATCCACTAAATACTGATCTGCGTAGCTGACTAAGATGCACCTCCACAAATTCTGGATAGAAGTGAATGTGTGCCTCACCAGTTAAAAAGCATTGTCTAATACATGTTTGCGTAACCTCTGACTTGGTTTATGCTTTCAAATATTTTTTTCTGGCTCCTTTAAACCTGCGGCTGTCAGTAATTTGCAGACATGTAACGAGAGAAAAGGGTTAAATAATCACCTTAATGTATCTTGTTTACTGCTCTGTCACATGAGTAAATTATTTCATGTTGGCTCTAGCCCACTCAACATATAAAAGCCTCCTTATCACCGACTTTACAGTGCAAAAATTATGAGTCATGCTTTTACAGGGCTCTCCAGTTTTGACGGCCTTTTCAATCTCTGAACCCTAAACATTTCCTTAATTGCAGTGCTGCTTGTAACATATGTAATTGCCTCCCTCTTTTACCTCTGCTTGGAGATGTATAGACAATGAGGATATAAAAAATAAAACAAAATTTGAGCTGAATGCAAGAATAGAGATGGACAGAGCAATGAAGAACAACAGAGAAGGATGTACTAAACACACACACACACATATATATATACACACACACACACACACACACACACACACACACACACACACACACACACACACACACACACACACACACACACACATATACACCGATCAGCCACAACATTAAAACCACCTGCCTAATATCATGTATGTCCCCCTCATGCCACCAAAACAGCCCCAATCCTAGGGGGCTTGGGTAGCTCAGCAAGTGAAGATGCTGGCTACCACACCTGGTGTCATGAGCTCAAATCCAGGGCGAGCTGAGTGACTCCAGCCAGGTCTCCTAAGCAACCAATTGGCCAGGTTACTTGGGTGGGTAGAATCACGTTGGGTTAACCTCCTTGTGGTTGCTATAATGTGCGGTTTTCGCTATCTGTGGGGCACATGGTAAGTTGTGTGTGGATGTCGCAGAGAATAGCATGGGCCTTCACACACGCTACATCTCCACGGTAATGTGATCAACAATCCACGTGATAAGATGTGCGGATTGACGGTCTCAGACACGGAGGCAGCTGAGATTTGTCCTCTGCCATCCAGATTGAGTCACTATGTCACCACAAGGACTTAAAGCATATTGGGAATTGGGCATTCCAAATTGGGAGAGAAATGGGAGAAAATTATATATATATATATATATATATATATATATATATATATATATATATATATATAAATATAAAATTAAAATCTCTCATCATTTACTCACCCTCATGCCATTCCAAATTTGGATCACTTTTTTCTTCTGCAGAACACAATAAGTCATCCGAGTTTGGAATGACATGAGGGTGAGTACATGATGAGAGAATTTTATTTTTTTTGTGATATTCCTTTAATGTCCAATTAAAAATATGGGTACTGCAGCCAAACCATGTAATAAATGATCAATGTGGTCTCCTGATGTTTTTATTTCTCTCTGGCAATGCGAGTTTCTGCTAAGAGTTAGATGTGTTTGTGTGATATAAGCCAGTGCCGGGGCCTGTTCTCTGACAAGGCCAGCAGTGTGTTTACCTAGTCGTGTTGAATCCACACACTGGCCAGAAGAGGGTCACCAAAAGGCCAGCCTGTCTCGTCCCACAGTCCTGCTATTCATTCCTGTCACTTATGGCCTGGCCACACCCCTCACCTTATCCCTCCTCTCTCTATCCAAAGTTTGTTTTTACTTCTGCTTATTGTCAACCCAAACTCTGGTAATATATTTATAGAGAGATCTAGTTACAGAGATAGCAAATAGAGGCATTTTTAAAATCAATACCCAAATTATAGACCACTAGTAAATGAGACATAAAATGTGAGCTGAGACCAGTGATAAATCAAACACTCATGTGGAGAGCTTCATTAGTATGTAATAAGTGGACAACCTAAACCTAAAAAAATGTACTAAAAATAAACATGCTGAGTTATATCCTCTGTGTGTGTTTGTGTGTGTCTGTGTAATATGTACATGTCTTTCTTAGTTTGAGTTCAAGTATGCAGCTTCTGTCCTGACCATCATGGTGGGCTGAACAGAGTGACCTCCTCTTAGGGTCAGATGGGTGGGGATGGGGTTGACCATGACCGTCTGAGAAATGCCGTCATCCCTAAGGTGTGAATCGGTGCCGGATCTTTGCTATCCCTCTCGGGAGGCCGAGGACATTACAATCAGCTTGCAATTCAAATGACGGCCACAAATCCAGCATGAAATTAAATTTAAAACTTGGACTGCAACACTTCTCTCCCCTCTTATTTATCACAAGATAACCCAGAGAGAAAAGCTGTGCATGTGATTTTGTGTAAATCGATCTACATAAAATGGATGTTTGTCTATCTACAGTATTTTCCTGTCTGTCCATCCATCTGTCTGTCCTACCTATTAATTTATTTATTTATCTGTCTATTCCCCTGTATGTGTTTATGTTTTACTAAGCTGTAGTACTCTAAGTTCTTAGAGGTAGTAAATAAGGCCATTCTTAAGTGTGGACAGTAGTGGTGGTGGCGTAGTGGCTAAAGCACAGGGCTGTTAATCAAAAGGTTGTTGGTTCGAACCCCACAGCCACCACCATTGTGCCCTTGAGCAAGGCACTTAACTCCAGGTTGTTCCGGGGGGATTGTCCCTGTAATAAGTGCACTGTAAGTCGCTTTGGATAAAAGCGTCTGCCAAATGCATAAATGTAAATGACAGGAATTTCATTACTGTTAATGTTTAAATTACAGAGCAATTTGAGCCTCATTCAGGATTACTCACTTATTAACTTGATTCTATAACCAGTATAAATAGTAATAGGGGTAAACTTTACAATATTTTCTAAACATTTACATTAGTTAATGTGTTAGCAGCTATTGTGAACTATAATGTACATTTGTATATGTAGACGTTCCCCGTTAACCAATATTAAAAAAGGCCATAAAAGTATTGCTTATCGTTAACTAATGTTAATTTATAAAACCTAAAGTTGTACAATAATTATAATTGTAATAATTAAGATATTAAATAAAAACATATTAAATTTGGTTTTCTGTTTATTGTAAACCATTACCATTAATCAGTATTTGATCTCAGTCTAGAACTGAAGTTTAGATCCATGTTCAGATTCAGTTTTATGACTAACTAAACAGTAATAACACATTATTCTGCATGTTTTAATGAGAGGCCTTCAGCTGAGGTGAACCTGGCAGCCCTCTTTGCACATTAATGACCTTTCTTCTTAAAGTCTTGTCTCTCTGACAATAGAGCATCTCTGAAATGCCTGTCGTCTAAACAAAGAGCTTCTCTCGCAGACATCGGGGTCATGCTATGTAGTGATGAACCTCGCTGTCATGTGAATACAATGTGATTTTCCCATGTGAATAACAGAACGCTAAAGTGAGAGACAAAGAGAAAGAGAGAGCGATGGATGTGTGATGCTATGTATTTCAGTCAGGACTACGTATCAAAAGTGCAGATCTAGGGAATTATAACACCATACACACAATACACTGCCAATAAAATCAACAAAAAGGCATCTTTACAAAGCCAATTTAATGCTGCTCTGAGCAGGCTTCAAATTCTGTGTAAAATCTTAAAACACACTAAAACATTCCAGCTCTGACCCACCTCAGCCCCTAATATCAAAGACAGCTCTGATGCTGCTTTGGTTCTTTGTAAATCAAATGCAGCATCAGGCAGTCTTAAGGTCCATTCACACTGTTTTAGCATACATTTGTGCTGTTTTGTTAATTTTTTTCTGTTAACATGAGTTGGATGGATGTGATTGACTGTTGCACTATGTCTCACTGTTTTGTTTTTCAGTGTCTCACACAGGAGTGGCATGTTTTCAAGATGCCATGTCAAGTTAAAAGAACCTACTGTAATCTTTTAAAATGCATCTCGAGACTAAAGGTTTTTATAATGCAAGGGTCTGAATGGCCCCTTAAAATTGTATAACATTAAACTTGTAATTAGAGAGTACATTTTATAATATTTTAATTCATCATTTCACATTTCTGTATTCATATTCCAAACATTAATTTCAAAAACATTATTTCTACAATTTCTGTTTAAATGCATTTTAAATGGCCTTTGAGCAGCATTAAACAATATGAGTAAATTCATCTATTTGTGGTAAATATCCCATTTCTGTGAATGCCTACATAGTGTAAATATATACTGCAAGAGAGTAAATAGACAGCATAATTTTTTAATGGGAGCACTTTAGTTTGTCTCTGTACATCGCATCGCTCACTTGCAGTGCAGCTGAGGTGTAAGCGATGAGAACTGTACTTTACTCTGTCCTTGGTTCTATGCTGTCTCTGGCTGAGATTTATGGTTGTCTGGGCTGCTGCTGCATGCACTTGCTTCTGATAATTAAAGGGTCGTTATTAGTCAGCTGCAGATGCAGAGCAGGGCAGCGTGAAAGGTCAGGAGGAGGCTCAGAGCAGCCCAGTCATTCCTCACCTCTCCCAACAGAAACACGGTCACCTCACCCATAAAATATCCATGCTTTCATCCTCTGCTTTGGCATCAGCTGTAAAACAGCAAGAGCGTTCAAGAAATCTTGAATGCATCAGCATATCGGTTATTAAAGATTATTGAAGTATAGAGTGAAAATAAAAAAAATTTAAATTCAAGGAAATTAAATAATGAATGGTGCCAAGTCTGCGGTGTCAAGTGTTAGTGCAATGTTATAATGATTATCTGAGCATCTCTCTCTGTCTGCAGAACCAAATGTCTCCAAAACATTCACTGCAGTTATTCTTGTTTCAACCCCACTTGGCAAGGAACATTATACTGGTACTTTGAATGATGAGAATAGATTACTTTTGAAATGCTCAGCCTTCTAGTTTCATCTTATTAGGTTATTGGTAAGATAAATGTCAAAGGATACAAATTATTTTACCTGAAGTGTGCAAGCTGAAATGTTAAAATGTTTTCTCATATTCCAGCTTAATATGCAGAGACAGCTGTAAGTAATCCATTTGTAGGTTAATTTCCCCGAAAAATATCAACACACAATCAAAACATTGCTCTGTTTTTTTGAGCATCCTGACCAGCCTGACAAAGCAACATTGGCTCAACCAATGGGGGGAGTTGGGGAAGGACTGTTTGTCCAGTCAACAGACAGGGGGAGGGTTTAGTTTGAAATTAATTGCAATTCTGTTTGGTGACACTAGTGCCGCAGAAATTATACACTTCATCTTTAATTTTCCCACAGACATTAACAATACTTGACACAGAATTACTGAATAAGTAATACCAAATCACAACTGTGTGTTGTTATAAATTTGTCATTGTCAATTTTCTTGCCAATTGTCACTGGCAAGGAAAACACAACCGTGTAATATTGGACAAATCCATCAAGCCATGAATATAGCATGAAGGGCAAGCATATATTCTGTGGGTGTGCACATGCATTATCTGTGGCACAAAGGCTGTGAGGAGATGCAACCCTTGGGCTCTGAGATCTCTTTCTATCCAGGCAGCAGCAGAATCCAACTCTCTGCCTGCCAGCCTGAACACAATCATAATCACCATAATAACAATAATAATAAAGTAAAGGCGTACCGGGCTGGCAGCAGTCTTAGCACACCTCAATCAAATTACACAGATGCACGGGGAACATGTCACCCTTGGATTTTTTCATTTGCATAAAACAATTACCCCATGGACAGTGGGTTCAATGTCTTCTAGACAACATGCTTCAGTTGGTGTCATCAGCCCCAGATACAGTAGACTGCCTACAAATTAGCAATGAGCTGAGCCCAGCCTAGATGCACTATAGCGCTTATAAACCCTGAGAATGTATTTAAATAGATAACACACATGTAAACCTCCCTGGCTGGCATGGCAACCATCTTGATAGTGGGGCTGCATATTGTGCAGTGAGGGCAGCTGGATGCTGGTGTGCACTGTAGAGGGCTAAAATGACACCTTATTAGAGTATATACTGGACACTTATTAACTTCCACTTTGAGGAGAAACCTAACCTAACCCAGCTAGGCCCTGCCTGACATCATTTTATGAAGCCAAATCAGTGTTTGGATAAAAATGCTTCCTTATAAAGGACTTGCATGATGAGTTATTGAGGTCTTGAAGTGTTCACACTCATACTAGCATCTGACACTAACAGTAAACAGTGATAAAGAAAACGTGTTAACACTTTAACATAAGGTTCTATTTGTTAACATGACTAAATGACTTCTTAAAGGTATAGTTCACATCATCATTTACTCACCATCATGATATCCCAGGTGTGTTTTACTTACTTTCTTTACCAGAACACATTTGATAGAAAACATCTTAGCTCAGTAGGTCCTTAAATGACCCCATCTCACACCACAAAGGAATCACTGACACCACTTTGGTGTCATCTTTGGTGGACCACATTTGCAGTTTATTAAAGACAGGAAAGAATTACACATACACACATGTTCCTCTTAGAGCAGCAGTTCTCAATGAGTATGGAAGTACAAGCTGATACCTAATTTTACCTACCCGGTCCTTGGACATGCGATACAGATTTCCATCCATTCCAGCTTTTCCCAGTGTTTCAACAGTTGCATAACTGATGCAGTCTTGTTATCTCTCTCCCTATGTTACATACGTTTACTGACAAATGGAATGTTTCCTTGACAGACACAGGGGTCACATGTTTAGCATTGGCCTCCAGGGCATCACATAACTCCAATGCTCTGGCAAAAGGTCGTCGGCTCAAAAGATCTGCAGGGACATTCTGGGTACCAGATATGTATCTCAAGTTAAAATCAAAAGGGGCAAGTTTAGATACCCATCTTTGCTCACAGGCATCTAATTTTGGCTTTGACATTATATATTGTTAGGGGATTGTTATCAGTTAGCACTGTGAATTTGTTCCCCTTCAGCGCATAGAAATCTAACATATGAGCAGGGTAATGGGACTGGACTCTTTGAAAGGTCTTACTTGCAAAAGCTACTTGCCTAGGCTTCTTCTCACCTTCTGGAATCTGACCCTGGACTGCACCTAAACCATCCATGGATGCGTCGGTAGACAGAAGGAAAGGACTTTTGAAATCTGGGTGAGCAAGTACAACAGTGCAAGCAAGTGCATGTTTTATCTTCTCCACTGCCATGTCACATTCCACAAACCAATCCTCAGGATTTAAACACCTAGGTTTTGAAGCACCTTACCTTCTGTCCAGCAGTCAATTTAAACAGTGGTTTCGCTAGAGCCGAGAGTACCTCAATGAAATGGGAATAACAATTTATGTTAGAGTCTTTCCATCCGATTCCATTAGATCTGTGGGCTTAATCTCACTGATTGTTGACACTGTTGTTGGATCAGTCTCTATCTTTAACTTGACAGTTTTTCTCTAGAAGTAACAATTTTTTGTGCCAATTTCAGGTTACGCTCTTTAAGCCGCGAAAACACAATCTCAAGGTGGTCTAGTTCTTCCTTTTCAGTCTTGCCGAACACTAGCAAGTAATCCAAATAGCAAAGGAGTGAAAGGTAGTTTTGTTCTCCAAAGATGGAGGTCATCATCTGTGACAATGATGCTGGGCAGTACATAACCTCTGAGCCATACGGTTGTATTCATATAGCCTAACTGGAGTTGTACATGCAGTATATTTGTGGCCTTCTTCATGTATTGGAATATTATAGAAGCCTGATGGTAAATCCATAGTGCTAAAATAACAGTTTCCTCCTAATGCTGCAAGTGAATCTGCTTGATGTGGTAATGGGCATGCATCTTTCTCCATTCTTTTGTTGAGCCACCTAAAGTCCGTGCATATCCTTAACTCTCCAGAAGGTTTCCATACTAAGCCCCATTCACTGTTGGATTTTCGGATGATACCATGCTCCTCCATCTCATTCATTGTCTGCCTTAATTTCTGGTAGTGGGCTGGTGGGACCCTTCTGTAAGGTAAACAGAAAGGCTTCATCCTGGAGTCATATCCGATGAACAGTGTTCTTTACTTCTCCGCAATATAACTTGTCACGAGAGAAAGCACCTTCATATCGCACTATAAGGTCAGCCAGCTGTCTCTTCCAGTAATCACTAACTTCACAAGAATCAATATCAGCTTCAGTTACTCTCAATTCCCACAGTTTGGCTGTTCAATCCATCTGCCTGTTGCTTCACCTTTAAGCTCATGAACCTGAACAGCCAGATACTCTTTTCTTCCTTCTGTGAGATCTATTTGGCACTATTCTAGTGCCAGGCATGGATGCACTTGAGCTATTTTCGTGTTACGCTGAAAAACAAACAGGGCGATCAAGCATATTGATCACTCTCATAGGAATCAACTTGTCGCCTCACAGTGGGCAAACACTGCGAGCCACCATTATATTTCTCGGTGCCTAGAGGGAAGATGAGGGTTCAAGCATTACAGTGCTTCCAACACACAAGGGCACATCCTCTTTTATCCTTCCCCAGACCAAATGCTCATGTAGTGGCTCCAGCGTCACACATTGTCTCAGAACAACCATGTCACCTCTCTGTGGTACCTTGTCTCCATGCCAACAGTCAACATTAGAAAGTACACTCAGGAGGGGTTCATGACTATTCTCTTGAACTGGCTGAGATACATGTTTCCAATACCACTCTGTTTTCTTCACCTGCTGAGTTACATGTCTTATGATATTTGATCCAACTATCATGTCGTCTTTTTGGCCTGGAACCACAAGAAAGTTGATTGTCATTTTGTATTTGAACATATCCACATTCAACTTGTATGTGCACTTTGGCTTTGTCTCGTTTCTTCCACACGTTTTTGTGGGTTTTCTCGAGTCTGCACAGATCCAATTACAGTCTTAATTCTAAGTCTGTATTCTGCTGATTCACTTAATGTGCAGGTTACAGATCCACAATCCACCCTTTCCTTCGACCAAAGCTGAAGCATAGAACAGGTAACCTTCGTCATTAGTTCTTTGGTGTATTCCAACTCTCTAGTGGTTTACTTCAAAGAGCTGTGTACAGACTGGGTTCAGGGCAATGTCTTACGAACATCATTGTCACTTCGTTATCAGGGTCTTCAACTCTCTTTCCTTGTCTTATTAGGCACTCATCAGCTAAATCGACGGCTTTGTTAAGACTGATCCAGTAGTCTAAGCCACACTCTGACAGCTTTGGTAAGGTCTCATAAAAGTCTCTCAAAGGTGTTGTGGAGGAAATTGCATCTCCGAAATGTTGTCTCAGAATCAAGAAGATGACATGTGGGTCTCTTGTCATATTAATCAAGGGACTGTTGTGAATACATGTCCTCACAATGTCTTTGGCATGGCCCATTAGCTTATCAATAATTTCTTGGCCCTACTCTGATGCAGTGAAGCCCTTCTTGTTTAAGTAAGCTTCCATCAATTCTTGCCATTCACCAATGGTACATCGATCTGTTTTGTCACCTCTAAAGGTTGGAGGTTCTTTGATGTCTTTACAATTAAGTTCAAATTTGACAAATCAGGAGTCTGGATTAAGGGCTGAAAGGTATCTGCATGGTTTCTCTGATTATTTTCCCCCGCAGATGCCAGGCATGCATCAATCTGATTCCCTATTTCACTACCCAGCTGCTTCATTAGATATGCCATTGTTTGCATCTGATTCATCTGCTCACTCTCTTGGGAGTAGCATACTCGTTCACTATGGGGCATCGACATGTCGCTATTTATGCCTTGTATATTTCTGCTGCTAGTCAAAGGGCATACAGGAGTATCTACCATATTTTACTCTAGCATACTATTCAACTGAGCCCCCCTCCCCATTCCAGTAGAATACCCAGGTGAACTAGAAATGCCCCCCACTACTCGAACAGGTGTTACATTTGCAGAATTAACATTTGCATCTGACAGTTGTTTTTGTGTTTTGTTGTGTTAACCTGTAACTTTCCATATTTATGTCACACTGCTTATCTACCCCCAAGGTTCTGTTACTGGTGATGTCGATTGAGATAGAAGTATCTCTACCGGTGATCTGCAATGGCAGATCTCCTTTATCCGGGTCATGGCACCAATTTTGTAGCGGACCTCATCTCACACCACAAAGGAATCACCGACACCACTGTCTTTGGTGGACCACGTCTGCAGTTTATTAAAGACAGGACATGAATTACACATACACACACACCTTCAGTTCTGCAATCTCTCTGTCTCGCTCAAGTAAATAGCTGTTCTAAACTAGCATCAACAAATAAACTCTCTTCTCAATTTTCACAACCTATCAAACACAAGCACATACATTCCAGAAAGACAATATGCAAGAAGACAATCTCAATAACATAAAATGTTCAATATAAAATAATATAAAAAATAATTTGTTGAAAATACAATTAAAATTTATTAAAAAATAAATATATATATATATATATATATATATATATATATATATATATATATATATATATATAAAACCAAAATCATTAAGAGCTCATTAACGCAAAACCAGGAATATAACTAAAGCTACTGACAATAAAATACATTTAGTGACTCAATCCACTCTTACAACACTTCATGCACAAGTATTAACAAGAAAACTAACCCAATCTCTTATATTTTAACACTTTATCACAGAGCTCAGTTACAACATACCTATTTCGCTCAAGTCCATAGCTGTTCTGAACTAGAGCGACATCCAGTTGATGAAACGGCACATAAGCGGAATGACGTCACTTCTCTTTTTTTAAACGCAAAAATATTATTTTAAAACAACTGCGCATGTTCTTCCTGTTCTCGTATAAAGATAATTTATACAGAAAAACAGAAATGCACAAGAAAAACATTTTCACTTAAATCAACATCAAAGTTCATTGGAATAGTCACAAAACAGTACACTACAAATGTATGGTGATCAGACATTTAAAGCTCCAATAAGAACAGATTTTACATCAACCATACAATTCCAGCTGTTAAATTCATGTCTTCTATAGTGACACGATTGCTTCTGGTGTGAAAAAAGATAAAAATGTACGTACTTTTTAACTCTAAATCATTATTGTAAAAATTGCTATGTCTATGGAGAGTCCTCAAAGGATAGCTGCACCAACGTGTGTGTGTGTTCTTGCAGAGAAAATCGACATTGAAAATTTGTCTACTGGTCCATACAAAAGAGAATAGTCCCACTTACCCTTCCATTACTCCACTAAAAAGTGATGCAGCACTCCATTAAAACAACTCTGCATCTTTGTTTTTCATTCTTTCTCATCAATTCATTTTAGCAAAGTGCATGCGAAGCCTCTGTGCACAATGCTTTCTTGAGCTTGTAAATGTCATTAGTAATGATTTGTGTTTTTTCGTAGCGTTTTTCAGAACACCTCGTAAACCACCCTCCTCTCCCCTTCCATAACCCCTCCGGCCCCATCCACACCGCTCTTGTCCTCAGAGAACTTGAGCATTACATCCAAGATCTAGAGCTTTTACAGTCGATCCGTTATTTTTATAAACAAAGCAGGTAATGGTGGCTGTTTATTGTACAGCATGCCCCCATGCTAACCTTTATGTCTTTATTGCTTGCATACCATTCCCCTTGTTTATGAGTCTGTGTTTTTAGCTACTGCCCTTGAACTTAACCCCTCTGTCACCCTTGCCAAACCCCAGCCCCTCCTCTGGCTCCATCCATGACCCCTCCTTCCCCAAATCTCTCAACCCCCTTCTTTTGCTGAGGTTATCCTGGATAGACACCAGACAGATAGAGAGCGAGTGCATCTGATGTCTTAGTGGTAAGAAGGTAATTAATACAAAGATGGGGAGTCATATATTGAATATCCAGTAGAGTGACAAGGCCACTGATGACAAGCTTTTGCCCTCATGAAAAGAAAGAATGGTAAGAAGAAAGCAGGGGAAGGGGGAGAGTGAAAATAGAGAGAAAGAAAAAGCGAGAGTGAGCAATGTGACATCCCCTGGCCAGAGCCTGAGGATTAACGATGAAAAGAAACAAAAGGACAACAGTAAACAAAAGAGGAGAGGCTAAAGGGGGCTCCCCTAATTTCTATTCCCTCGAGAAAGGGGCTCCTCTTTTGGAACGAACACAGATAGATCTATATGCATGCATGCAGTGGCTGGGTATTGTGAATCATGCAGAGCTAAATCAATGTCAGAGCTCAATCAATATTTAGTCCCATGTGTTCCACCTTCCTTCCCTGCACTTGGCCTCACCTTCCCCATGCAAACATCTCCACTATTTTCACATGTGGGTCAATACACCCCAATGAGAACAAGCCAGGACCATGCAAGAAATCCATTAAACTGCCTGTGTTTTAGTTCAAAAGAGGGGAAATACTACTGAAACGTATGAACAAAGGATAAATCGAGACCAAATCCAATGTATGCAGGTGCTGAGTATTAGTAAATACATAGGCTATAGGAGAGTCTTTCAGTTACTACATGTCATATGCAGACGTTGAGTGCAGGGACTCTGGACAGTGTCTGTGTTGCTGTTGAAAGGCTGTGTTAGATTTGGTATGCTCTGGGGTTGCATGCATTTGGATGTGCAGTATTAGGGATTTTTTTGTAACTGCTACC